>NC_138743.1:35463282-35483282 GCF_965113295.1 Leuciscus leuciscus | reverse complement strand
TCAGGTTGCAGACAGAAATCTTCTGGTGCACGCTTGTTAAAAAGCGTATAAAGGAAAAGAGAGCTGAACCCTCCTAGCATGGCCAAAAGTTTAAAGTTTCTGTCAAAACACCATCACTGTTTCTGCTCGGTTTCGAACCGAGGACCTTTCGCGTGTTAGGCGAACGTGATGACCACTACACTACAGAAACCTAATGGTCCTTTGCGTGTGCTTTTTCGAAGATGGCTCCGTCCCATAACCTGCCCTGCAAGCAGTGTGACAGTCTGTACATTCCACAAACAACAGAACAAACCTCATTCGGCATGGCAGTGTGCCTACAGCTCCTTGGTACGATGGCCTTCACCGGTCTCAAAAGTAAGGACTTTGTAGCGAATGTCAGCATGTATATTAAAAACACCTCCACTTGTTTCCGCCCAGTTTTGAACTGGGGACCTTTCGCGTGTAAAGCGAACGTGATAACCACTACACTACGGAAACTTCCGTTGGAGAGCAGTCCGACCTCTTCTAGCGTACGCTTGTTCAAAAGCGACTGAAACGATAGACTGCCCAGTGTTCTTAAAATGGCAAAAAGCAGCTATTTAAAAAAAAAAACGTTATTACGCTACAGGAAACCTCAATGGTCATTTGTTTTATTTTTGTCCTTTTCTAAAGAGTTTACGCTGCAAATCCCCCTGCAAGTGTACTGGCCTGCTCAACAGAAAACCACATAAGAAATTCTCGCCAACACTACCCACAGTTTCGAACTGGGGACCTTTCGCGTGTGAGGCGAACGTGATAACCACTACACTACGGAAACCTGTCTTTCAGGGTGCAGACAGAAATCTTCTGGTGCACTCTTGTTAAAAAGCGTATAACGGTAAAGAGAGCTGAACCCTCCTGGCGTGGCAAACAGTTTAAAGTTTCTATCACAATCCCACCGCTGTTTCTGCTCGGTTTCGAACCGAGGACCTTTCGCGTGTTAGGCGAACGTGATGACCACTACACTACAGAAACCTCATGGTCCTTTGCATTTTTTTTTAAAAAGAAAAGAAAAAGAGCTAGGTGGGAGGAGCCTGCACCAGACATTACCCTGGCTGAGCATGGTGGCATGTGCGGCGGAGCATATTGTCCCAACGTCTCATAGGTACAGCTCGAGTTTCTCTTCATTCACGCATAAATCTTTCGCCTTTTACTAAAGATTTCCGTGGAGGGGAACATTTACGAGTTTCTGGTATTTTTGGATGCCCTGCTCACAGCAGAGCTACATGCGTTTGTTAAAAAACAGAGGACTTTTTGCGGCTTGCTCCGAAAAGATATTTTTGCAAAAACCACCCACAGTTTCCGCCCAGTTTCGAACTGGGGACCTTTCGCGTGTGAGGCGAACGTGATAATCACTACACTACGGAAACCTGCCGTCAGGTTGCAGACAGAAATCTTCTGGTGCACGCTTGTTAAAAAGCGTATAAAGGAAAAGAGAGCTGAACCCTCCTAGCATGGCCAAAAGTTTAAAGTTTCTGTCAAAACACCACCACTGTTTCTGCTCGGTTTCGAACCGAGGACCTTTCGCGTGTTAGGCGAACGTGATGACCACTACACTACAGAAACCTAATGGTCCTTTGCGTGTGCTTTTTCGAAGATGGCTCCGTCCCATAACCTGCCCTGCAAGCAGTGTGACAGTCTGTACATTCCACAAACAACAGAACAAACCTCATTCGGCATGGCAGTGTGCCTACAGCTCCTTGGTACGATGGCCTTCACCGGTCTCAAAAGTAAGGACTTTGTAGCGAATGTCAGCATGTATATTAAAAACACCTCCACTTGTTTCCGCCCAGTTTTGAACTGGGGACCTTTCGCGTGTAAAGCGAACGTGATAACCACTACACTACGGAAACTTCCGTTGGAGAGCAGTCCGACCTCTTCTAGCGTACGCTTGTTCAAAAGCGACTGAAACGATAGACTGCCCAGTGTTCTTAAAATGGCAAAAAGCAGCTATTTAAAAAAAAAAACGTTATTACGCTACAGGAAACCTCAATGGTCATTTGTTTTATTTTTGTCCTTTTCTAAAGAGTTTACGCTGCAAATCCCCCTGCAAGTGTACTGGCCTGCTCAACAGAAAACCAAATAAGAAATTCTCGCCAACACTACCCACAGTTTCCGCCCAGTTTCGAACTGGGGACCTTTCGCGTGTGAGGCGAACGTGATAACCACTACACTACGGAAACCTGTCTTTCAGGGTGCAGACAGAAATCTTCTGGTGCACTCTTGTTAAAAAGCGTATAACGGTAAAGAGAGCTGAACCCTCCTGGCGTGGCAAACAGTTTAAAGTTTCTATCACAATCCCACCGCTGTTTCTGCTCGGTTTCGAACCGAGGACCTTTCGCGTGTTAGGCAAACGTGATGACCACTACACTACAGAAACCTCATGGTCCTTTGCATTTTTTTTTAAAAAGAAAAGAAAAAGAGCTGGGTGGGAGGAGCCTGCACCAGACATTACCCTGGCTGAGCATGGTGGCATGTGCGGGGGAGCATATTGTCCCAACGTCTCATAGGTACAGCTCGAGTTTCTCTTCATTCACGCATAAATCTTTCGCCTTTTACTAAAGATTTCCGTGGAGGGGAACATTTACGAGTTTCTGGTATTTTTGGATGCCCTGCTCACAGCAGAGCTACATGCGTTTGTTAAAAAACAGAGGACTTTTTGCGGCTTGCTCCGAAAATATATTTTAGCAAAAACCACCCACAGTTTCCGCCCAGTTTCGAACTGGGGACCTTTCGCGTGTGAGGCGAACGTGATAACCACTACACTACGGAAACCTGCCGTCAGGTTGCAGACAGAAATCTTCTGGTGCACGCTTGTTAAAAAGCGTATAAAGGAAAAGAGAGCTGAACCCTCCTAGCATGGCCAAAAGTTTAAAGTTTCTGTCAAAACACCACCACTGTTTCTGCTCGGTTTCGAACCGAGGCCCTTTCGCGTGTTAGGCGAACGTGATGACCACTACACTACAGAAACCTAATGGTCCTTTGCGTGTGCTTTTTCGAAGATGGCTCCGTCCCATAACCTGCCCTGCAAGCAGTGTGACAGTCTGTACATTCCACAAACAACAGAACAAACCTCATTCGGCATGGCAGTGTGCCTACAGCTCCTTGGTACGATGGCCTTCACCGGTCTCAAAAGTAAGGACTTTGTAGCGAATGTCAGCATGTATATTAAAAACACCTCCACTTGTTTCCGCCCTGTTTTGAACTGGGGACCTTTCGCGTGTAAAGCGAACGTGATAACCACTACACTACGGAAACTTCCGTTGGAGAGCAGTCCGACCTCTTCTAGCGTACGCTTGTTCAAAAGCGACTGAAACGATAGACTGCCCAGTGTTCTTAAAATGGCAAAAAGCAGCTATTTAAAAAAAAAAAACGTTATTACGCTACAGGAAACCTCAATGGTCATTTGTTTTATTTTTGTCCTTTTCTAAAGAGTTTACGCTGCAAATCCCCCTGCAAGTGTACTGGCCTGCTCAACAGAAAACCACATAAGAAATTCTCGCCAACACTACCCACAGTTTCGAACTGGGGACCTTTCGCGTGTGAGGCGAACGTGATAACCACTACACTACGGAAACCTGTCTTTCAGGGTGCAGACAGAAATCTTCTGGTGCACTCTTGTTAAAAAGCGTATAACGGTAAAGAGAGCTGAACCCTCCTGGCGTGGCAAACAGTTTAAAGTTTCTATCACAATCCCACCGCTGTTTCTGCTCGGTTTCGAACCGAGGACCTTTCGCGTGTTAGGCGAACGTGATGACCACTACACTACAGAAACCTCATGGTCCTTTGCATTTTTTTTTAAAAAGAAAAGAAAAAGAGCTAGGTGGGAGGAGCCTGCACCAGACATTACCCTGGCTGAGCATGGTGGCATGTGCGGCGGAGCATATTGTCCCAACGTCTCATAGGTACAGCTCGAGTTTCTCTTCATTCACGCATAAATCTTTCGCCTTTTACTAAAGATTTCCGTGGAGGGGAACATTTACGAGTTTCTGGTATGTTTGGATGCCCTGCTCACAGCAGAGCTACATGCGTTTGTTAAAAAACAGAGGACTTTTTGCGGCTTGCTCCGAAAAGATATTTTTGCAAAAACCACCCACAGTTTCCGCCCAGTTTCGAACTGGGGACCTTTCGCGTGTGAGGCGAACGTGATAACCACTACACTACGGAAACCTGCCGTCAGGTTGCAGACAGAAATCTTCTGGTGCACGCTTGTTAAAAAGCGTATAAAGGAAAAGAGAGCTGAACCCTCCTAGCATGGCCAAAAGTTTAAAGTTTCTGTCAAAACACCACCACTGTTTCTGCTCGGTTTCGAACCGAGGACCTTTCGCGTGTTAGGCGAACGTGATGACCACTACACTACAGAAACCTAATGGTCCTTTGCGTGTGCTTTTTCGAAGATGGCTCCGTCCCATAACCTGCCCTGCAAGCAGTGTGACAGTCTGTACATTCCACAAACAACAGAACAAACCTCATTCGGCATGGCAGTGTGCCTACAGCTCCTTGGTACGATGGCCTTCACCGGTCTCAAAAGTAAGGACTTTGTAGCGAATGTCAGCATGTATATTAAAAACACCTCCACTTGTTTCCGCCCAGTTTTGAACTGGGGACCTTTCGCGTGTAAAGCGAACGTGATAACCACTACACTACGGAAACTTCCGTTGGAGAGCAGTCCGACCTCTTCTAGCGTACGCTTGTTCAAAAGCGACTGAAACGATATACTGCCCAGTGTTCTTAAAATGGCAAAAAGCAGCTATTTAAAAAAAAAAACGTTATTACGCTACAGGAAACCTCAATGGTCATTTGTTTTATTTTTGTCCTTTTCTAAAGAGTTTACGCTGCAAATCCCCCTGCAAGTGTACTGGCCTGCTCAACAGAAAACCACATAAGAAATTCTCGCCAACACTACCCACAGTTTCCGCCCAGTTTCAAACTGGGGACCTTTCGCGTGTGAGGCGAACGTGATAACCACTACACTACGGAAACCTGTCTTTCAGGGTGCAGACAGAAATCTTCTGGTGCACTCTTGTTAAAAAGCGTATAACGGTAAAGAGAGCTGAACCCTCCTGGCGTGGCAAACAGTTTAAAGTTTCTATCACAATCCCACCGCTGTTTCTGCTCGGTTTCGAACCGAGGACCTTTCGCGTGTTAGGCGAACGTGATGACCACTACACTACAGAAACCTCATGGTCCTTTGCATTTTTTTTTAAAAAGAAAAGAAAAAGAGCTGGGTGGGAGGAGCCTGCACCAGACATTACCCTGGCTGAGCATGGTGGCATGTGCGGGCGAGCATATTGTCCCAACGTCTCATAGGTACAGCTCGAGTTTCTCTTCATTCACGCATAAATCTTTCGCCTTTTACTAAAGATTTCCGTGGAGGGGAACATTTACGAGTTTCTGGTATTTTTGGATGCCCTGCTCACAGCAGAGCTACATGCGTTTGTTAAAAAACAGAGGACTTTTTGCGGCTTGCTCCGAAAAGATATTTTTGCAAAAACCACCCACAGTTTCCGCCCAGTTTCGAACTGGGGACCTTTCGCGTGTGAGGCGAACGTGATAACCACCACACTACGGAAACCTGCCGTCAGGTTGCAGACAGAAATCTTCTGGTGGACGCTTGTTAAAAAGCGTATAAAGGAAAAGAGAGCTGAACCCTCCTAGCATGGCCAAAAGTTTAAAGTTTCTGTCAAAACACCATCACTGTTTCTGCTCGGTTTCGAACCGAGGACCTTTCGCGTGTTAGGCGAACGTGATGACCACTACACTACAGAAACCTAATGGTCCTTTGCGTGTGCTTTTTCGAAGATGGCTCCGTCCCATAACCTGCCCTGCAAGCAGTGTGACAGTCTGTACATTCCACAAACAACAGAACAAACCTCATTCGGCATGGCAGTGTGCCTACAGCTCCTTGGTACGATGGCCTTCACCGGTCTCAAAAGTAAGGACTTTGTAGCGAATGTCAGCATGTATATTAAAAACACCTCCACTTGTTTCCGCCCAGTTTTGAACTGGGGACCTTTCGCGTGTAAAGCGAACGTGATAACCACTACACTACGGAAACTTCCGTTGGAGAGCAGTCCGACCTCTTCTAGCGTACGCTTGTTCAAAAGCGACTGAAACGATAGACTGCCCAGTGTTCTTAAAATGGCAAAAAGCAGCTATTTAAAAAAAAAAAACGTTATTACGCTACAGGAAACCTCAATGGTCATTTGTTTTATTTTTGTCCTTTTCTAAAGAGTTTACGCTGCAAATCCCCCTGCAAGTGTACTGGCCTGCTCAACAGAAAACCACATAAGAAATTCTCGCCAACACTACCCACAGTTTCGAACTGGGGACCTTTCGCGTGTGAGGCGAACGTGATAACCACTACACTACGTAAACCTGTCTTTCAGGGTGCAGACAGAAATCTTCTGGTGCACTCTTGTTAAAAAGCGTATAACGGTAAAGAGAGCTGAACCCTCCTGGCGTGGCAAACAGTTTAAAGTTTCTATCACAATCCCACCGCTGTTTCTGCTCGGTTTCGAACCGAGGACCTTTCGCGTGTTAGGCGAACGTGATGACCACTACACTACAGAAACCTCATGGTCCTTTGCATTTTTTTTTAAAAAGAAAAGAAAAAGAGCTGGGTGGGAGGAGCCTGCACCAGACATTACCCTGGCTGAGCATGGTGGCATGTGCGGCGGAGCATATTGTCCCAACGTCTCATAGGTACAGCTCGAGTTTCTCTTCATTCACGCATAAATCTTTCGCCTTTTACTAAAGATTTCCGTGGAGGGGAACATTTACGAGTTTCTGGTATTTTTGGATGCCCTGCTCACAGCAGAGCTACATGCGTTTGTTAAAAAACAGAGGACTTTTTGCGGCTTGCTCCGAAAATATATTTTAGCAAAAACCACCCACAGTTTCCGCCCAGTTTCGAACTGGGGACCTTTCGCGTGTGAGGCGAACGTGATAACCACTACACTACGGAAACCTGCCGTCAGGTTGCAGACAGAAATCTTCTGGTGCACGCTTGTTAAAAAGCGTATAAAGGAAAAGAGAGCTGAACCCTCCTAGCATGGCCAAAAGTTTAAAGTTTCTGTCAAAACACCACCACTGTTTCTGCTCGGTTTCGAACCGAGGCCCTTTCGCGTGTTAGGCGAACGTGATGACCACTACACTACAGAAACCTAATGGTCCTTTGCGTGTGCTTTTTCGAAGATGGCTCCGTCCCATAACCTGCCCTGCAAGCAGTGTGACAGTCTGTACATTCCACAAACAACAGAACAAACCTCATTCGGCATGGCAGTGTGCCTACAGCTCCTTGGTACGATGGCCTTCACCGGTCTCAAAAGTAAGGACTTTGTAGCGAATGTCAGCATGTATATTAAAAACACCTCCACTTGTTTCCGCCCTGTTTTGAACTGGGGACCTTTCGCGTGTAAAGCGAACGTGATAACCACTACACTACGGAAACTTCCGTTGGAGAGCAGTCCGACCTCTTCTAGCGTACGCTTGTTCAAAAGCGACTGAAACGATAGACTGCCCAGTGTTCTTAAAATGGCAAAAAGCAGCTATTTAAAAAAAAAAAACGTTATTACGCTACAGGAAACCTCAATGGTCATTTGTTTTATTTTTGTCCTTTTCTAAAGAGTTTACGCTGCAAATCCCCCTGCAAGTGTACTGGCCTGCTCAACAGAAAACCACATAAGAAATTCTCGCCAACACTACCCACAGTTTCGAACTGGGGACCTTTCGCGTGTGAGGCGAACGTGATAACCACTACACTACGGAAACCTGTCTTTCAGGGTGCAGACAGAAATCTTCTGGTGCACTCTTGTTAAAAAGCGTATAACGGTAAAGAGAGCTGAACCCTCCTGGCGTGGCAAACAGTTTAAAGTTTCTATCACAATCCCACCGCTGTTTCTGCTCGGTTTCGAACCGAGGACCTTTCGCGTGTTAGGCGAACGTGATGACCACTACACTACAGAAACCTCATGGTCCTTTGCATTTTTTTTTAAAAAGAAAAGAAAAAGAGCTAGGTGGGAGGAGCCTGCACCAGACATTACCCTGGCTGAGCATGGTGGCATGTGCGGCGGAGCATATTGTCCCAACGTCTCATAGGTACAGCTCGAGTTTCTCTTCATTCACGCATAAATCTTTCGCCTTTTACTAAAGATTTCCGTGGAGGGGAACATTTACGAGTTTCTGGTATGTTTGGATGCCCTGCTCACAGCAGAGCTACATGCGTTTGTTAAAAAACAGAGGACTTTTTGCGGCTTGCTCCGAAAAGATATTTTTGCAAAAACCACCCACAGTTTCCGCCCAGTTTCGAACTGGGGACCTTTCGCGTGTGAGGCGAACGTGATAACCACTACACTACGGAAACCTGCCGTCAGGTTGCAGACAGAAATCTTCTGGTGCACGCTTGTTAAAAAGCGTATAAAGGAAAAGAGAGCTGAACCCTCCTAGCATGGCCAAAAGTTTAAAGTTTCTGTCAAAACACCACCACTGTTTCTGCTCGGTTTCGAACCGAGGACCTTTCGCGTGTTAGGCGAACGTGATGACCACTACACTACAGAAACCTAATGGTCCTTTGCGTGTGCTTTTTCGAAGATGGCTCCGTCCCATAACCTGCCCTGCAAGCAGTGTGACAGTCTGTACATTCCACAAACAACAGAACAAACCTCATTCGGCATGGCAGTGTGCCTACAGCTCCTTGGTACGATGGCCTTCACCGGTCTCAAAAGTAAGGACTTTGTAGCGAATGTCAGCATGTATATTAAAAACACCTCCACTTGTTTCCGCCCAGTTTTGAACTGGGGACCTTTCGCGTGTAAAGCGAACGTGATAACCACTACACTACGGAAACTTCCGTTGGAGAGCAGTCCGACCTCTTCTAGCGTACGCTTGTTCAAAAGCGACTGAAACGATAGACTGCCCAGTGTTCTTAAAATGGCAAAAAGCAGCTATTTAAAAAAAAAAACGTTATTACGCTACAGGAAACCTCAATGGTCATTTGTTTTATTTTTGTCCTTTTCTAAAGAGTTTACGCTGCAAATCCCCCTGCAAGTGTACTGGCCTGCTCAACAGAAAACCACATAAGAAATTCTCGCCAACACTACCCACAGTTTCCGCCCAGTTTCAAACTGGGGACCTTTCGCGTGTGAGGCGAACGTGATAACCACTACACTACGGAAACCTGTCTTTCAGGGTGCAGACAGAAATCTTCTGGTGCACTCTTGTTAAAAAGCGTATAACGGTAAAGAGAGCTGAACCCTCCTGGCGTGGCAAACAGTTTAAAGTTTCTATCACAATCCCACCGCTGTTTCTGCTCGGTTTCGAACCGAGGACCTTTCGCGTGTTAGGCGAACGTGATGACCACTACACTACAGAAACCTCATGGTCCTTTGCATTTTTTTTTAAAAAGAAAAGAAAAAGAGCTGGGTGGGAGGAGCCTGCACCAGACATTACCCTGGCTGAGCATGGTGGCATGTGCGGGCGAGCATATTGTCCCAACGTCTCATAGGTACAGCTCGAGTTTCTCTTCATTCACGCATAAATCTTTCGCCTTTTACTAAAGATTTCCGTGGAGGGGAACATTTACGAGTTTCTGGTATTTTTGGATGCCCTGCTCACAGCAGAGCTACATGCGTTTGTTAAAAAACAGAGGACTTTTTGCGGCTTGCTCCGAAAAGATATTTTTGCAAAAACCACCCACAGTTTCCGCCCAGTTTCGAACTGGGGACCTTTCGCGTGTGAGGCGAACGTGATAACCACCACACTACGGAAACCTGCCGTCAGGTTGCAGACAGAAATCTTCTGGTGGACGCTTGTTAAAAAGCGTATAAAGGAAAAGAGAGCTGAACCCTCCTAGCATGGCCAAAAGTTTAAAGTTTCTGTCAAAACACCATCACTGTTTCTGCTCGGTTTCGAACCGAGGACCTTTCGCGTGTTAGGCGAACGTGATGACCACTACACTACAGAAACCTAATGGACCTTTGCGTGTGCTTTTTCGAAGATGGCTCCGTCCCATAACCTGCCCTGCAAGCAGTGTGACAGTCTGTACATTCCACAAACAACAGAACAAACCTCATTCGGCATGGCAGTGTGCCTACAGCTCCTTGGTACGATGGCCTTCACCGGTCTCAAAAGTAAGGACTTTGTAGCGAATGTCAGCATGTATATTAAAAACACCTCCACTTGTTTCCGCCCAGTTTTGAACTGGGGACCTTTCGCGTGTAAAGCGAACGTGATAACCACTACACTACGGAAACTTCCGTTGGAGAGCAGTCCGACCTCTTCTAGCGTACGCTTGTTCAAAAGCGACTGAAACGATAGACTGCCCAGTGTTCTTAAAATGGCAAAAAGCAGCTATTTAAAAAAAAAAACGTTATTACGCTACAGGAAACCTCAATGGTCATTTGTTTTATTTTTGTCCTTTTCTAAAGAGTTTACGCTGCAAATCCCCCTGCAAGTGTACTGGCCTGCTCAACAGAAAACCACATAAGAAATTCTCGCCAACACTACCCACAGTTTCCGCCCAGTTTCGAACTGGGGACCTTTCGCGTGTGAGGCGAACGTGATAACCACTACACTACGGAAACCTGTCTTTCAGGGTGCAGACAGAAATCTTCTGGTGCACTCTTGTTAAAAAGCGTATAACGGTAAAGAGAGCTGAACCCTCCTGGCGTGGCAAACAGTTTAAAGTTTCTATCACAATCCCACCGCTGTTTCTGCTCGGTTTCGAACCGAGGACCTTTCGCGTGTTAGGCAAACGTGATGACCACTACACTACAGAAACCTCATGGTCCTTTGCATTTTTTTTTAAAAAGAAAAGAAAAAGAGCTGGGTGGGAGGAGCCTGCACCAGACATTACCCTGGCTGAGCATGGTGGCATGTGCGGGGGAGCATATTGTCCCAACGTCTCATAGGTACAGCTCGAGTTTCTCTTCATTCACGCATAAATCTTTCGCCTTTTACTAAAGATTTCCGTGGAGGGGAACATTTACGAGTTTCTGGTATTTTTGGATGCCCTGCTCACAGCAGAGCTACATGCGTTTGTTAAAAAACAGAGGACTTTTTGCGGCTTGCTCCGAAAATATATTTTAGCAAAAACCACCCACAGTTTCCGCCCAGTTTCAAACTGGGGACCTTTCGCGTGTGAGGCGAACGTGATAACCACTACACTACGGAAACCTGCCGTCAGGTTGCAGACAGAAATCTTCTGGTGCACGCTTGTTAAAAAGCGTATAAAGGAAAAGAGAGCTGAACCCTCCTAGCATGGCCAAAAGTTTAAAGTTTCTGTCAAAACACCACCACTGTTTCTGCTCGGTTTCGAACCGAGGCCCTTTCGCGTGTTAGGCGAACGTGATGACCACTACACTACAGAAACCTAATGGTCCTTTGCGTGTGCTTTTTCGAAGATGGCTCCGTCCCATAACCTGCCCTGCAAGCAGTGTGACAGTCTGTACATTCCACAAACAACAGAACAAACCTCATTCGGCATGGCAGTGTGCCTACAGCTCCTTGGTACGATGGCCTTCACCGGTCTCAAAAGTAAGGACTTTGTAGCGAATGTCAGCATGTATATTAAAAACACCTCCACTTGTTTCCGCCCAGTTTTGAACTGGGGACCTTTCGCGTGTAAAGCGAACGTGATAACCACTACACTACGGAAACTTCCGTTGGAGAGCAGTCCGACCTCTTCTAGCGTACGCTTGTTCAAAAGCGACTGAAACGATAGACTGCCCAGTGTTCTTAAAATGGCAAAAAGCAGCTATTTAAAAAAAAAAACGTTATTACGCTACAGGAAACCTCAATGGTCATTTGTTTTATTTTTGTCCTTTTCTAAAGAGTTTACGCTGCAAATCCCCCTGCAAGTGTACTGGCCTGCTCAACAGAAAACCACATAAGAAATTCTCGCCAACACTACCCACAGTTTCCGCCCAGTTTCAAACTGGGGACCTTTCGCGTGTGAGGCGAACGTGATAACCACTACACTACGGAAACCTGTCTTTCAGGGTGCAGACAGAAATCTTCTGGTGCACTCTTGTTAAAAAGCGTATAACGGTAAAGAGAGCTGAACCCTCCTGGCGTGGCAAACAGTTTAAAGTTTCTATCACAATCCCACCGCTGTTTCTGCTCGGTTTCGAACCGAGGACCTTTCGCGTGTTAGGCGAACGTGATGACCACTACACTACAGAAACCTCATGGTCCTTTGCATTTTTTTTTAAAAAGAAAAGAAAAAGAGCTGGGTGGGAGGAGCCTGCACCAGACATTACCCTGGCTGAGCATGGTGGCATGTGCGGGCGAGCATATTGTCCCAACGTCTCATAGGTACAGCTCGAGTTTCTCTTCATTCACGCATAAATCTTTCGCCTTTTACTAAAGATTTCCGTGGAGGGGAACATTTACGAGTTTCTGGTATTTTTGGATGCCCTGCTCACAGCAGAGCTACATGCGTTTGTTAAAAAACAGAGGACTTTTTGCGGCTTGCTCCGAAAAGATATTTTTGCAAAAACCACCCACAGTTTCCGCCCAGTTTCGAACTGGGGACCTTTCGCGTGTGAGGCGAACGTGATAACCACCACACTACGGAAACCTGCCGTCAGGTTGCAGACAGAAATCTTCTGGTGGACGCTTGTTAAAAAGCGTATAAAGGAAAAGAGAGCTGAACCCTCCTAGCATGGCCAAAAGTTTAAAGTTTCTGTCAAAACACCATCACTGTTTCTGCTCGGTTTCGAACCGAGGACCTTTCGCGTGTTAGGCGAACGTGATGACCACTACACTACAGAAACCTAATGGTCCTTTGCGTGTGCTTTTTCGAAGATGGCTCCGTCCCATAACCTGCCCTGCAAGCAGTGTGACAGTCTGTACATTCCACAAACAACAGAACAAACCTCATTCGGCATGGCAGTGTGCCTACAGCTCCTTGGTACGATGGCCTTCACCGGTCTCAAAAGTAAGGACTTTGTAGCGAATGTCAGCATGTATATTAAAAACACCTCCACTTGTTTCCGCCCAGTTTTGAACTGGGGACCTTTCGCGTGTAAAGCGAACGTGATAACCACTACACTACGGAAACTTCCGTTGGAGAGCAGTCCGACCTCTTCTAGCGTACGCTTGTTCAAAAGCGACTGAAACGATAGACTGCCCAGTGTTCTTAAAATGGCAAAAAGCAGCTATTTAAAAAAAAAAACGTTATTACGCTACAGGAAACCTCAATGGTCATTTGTTTTATTTTTGTCCTTTTCTAAAGAGTTTACGCTGCAAATCCCCCTGCAAGTGTACTGGCCTGCTCAACAGAAAACCACATAAGAAATTCTCGCCAACACTACCCACAGTTTCCGCCCAGTTTCGAACTGGGGACCTTTCGCGTGTGAGGCGAACGTGATAACCACTACACTACGGAAACCTGTCTTTCAGGGTGCAGACAGAAATCTTCTGGTGCACTCTTGTTAAAAAGCGTATAACGGTAAAGAGAGCTGAACCCTCCTGGCGTGGCAAACAGTTTAAAGTTTCTATCACAATCCCACCGCTGTTTCTGCTCGGTTTCGAACCGAGGACCTTTCGCGTGTTAGGCAAACGTGATGACCACTACACTACAGAAACCTCATGGTCCTTTGCATTTTTTTTAAAAAGAAAAGAAAAAGAGCTGGGTGGGAGGAGCCTGCACCAGACATTACCCTGGCTGAGCATGGTGGCATGTGCGGGGGAGCATATTGTCCCAACGTCTCATAGGTACAGCTCGAGTTTCTCTTCATTCACGCATAAATCTTTCGCCTTTTACTAAAGATTTCCGTGGAGGGGAACATTTACGAGTTTCTGGTATTTTTGGATGCCCTGCTCACAGCAGAGCTACATGCGTTTGTTAAAAAACAGAGGACTTTTTGCGGCTTGCTCCGAAAATATATTTTAGCAAAAACCACCCACAGTTTCCGCCCAGTTTCAAACTGGGGACCTTTCGCGTGTGAGGCGAACGTGATAACCACTACACTACGGAAACCTGCCGTCAGGTTGCAGACAGAAATCTTCTGGTGCACGCTTGTTAAAAAGCGTATAAAGGAAAAGAGAGCTGAACCCTCCTAGCATGGCCAAAAGTTTAAAGTTTCTGTCAAAACACCACCACTGTTTCTGCTCGGTTTCGAACCGAGGCCCTTTCGCGTGTTAGGCGAACGTGATGACCACTACACTACAGAAACCTAATGGTCCTTTGCGTGTGCTTTTTCGAAGATGGCTCCGTCCCATAACCTGCCCTGCAAGCAGTGTGACAGTCTGTACATTCCACAAACAACAGAACAAACCTCATTCGGCATGGCAGTGTGCCTACAGCTCCTTGGTACGATGGCCTTCACCGGTCTCAAAAGTAAGGACTTTGTAGCGAATGTCAGCATGTATATTAAAAACACCTCCACTTGTTTCCGCCCTGTTTTGAACTGGGGACCTTTCGCGTGTAAAGCGAACGTGATAACCACTACACTACGGAAACTTCCGTTGGAGAGCAGTCCGACCTCTTCTAGCGTACGCTTGTTCAAAAGCGACTGAAACGATAGACTGCCCAGTGTTCTTAAAATGGCAAAAAGCAGCTATTTAAAAAAAAAAAACGTTATTACGCTACAGGAAACCTCAATGGTCATTTGTTTTATTTTTGTCCTTTTCTAAAGAGTTTACGCTGCAAATCCCCCTGCAAGTGTACTGGCCTGCTCAACAGAAAACCACATAAGAAATTCTCGCCAACACTACCCACAGTTTCGAACTGGGGACCTTTCGCGTGTGAGGCGAACGTGATAACCACTACACTACGTAAACCTGTCTTTCAGGGTGCAGACAGAAATCTTCTGGTGCACTCTTGTTAAAAAGCGTATAACGGTAAAGAGAGCTGAACCCTCCTGGCGTGGCAAACAGTTTAAAGTTTCTATCACAATCCCACCGCTGTTTCTGCTCGGTTTCGAACCGAGGACCTTTCGCGTGTTAGGCGAACGTGATGACCACTACACTACAGAAACCTCATGGTCCTTTGCATTTTTTTTTAAAAAGAAAAGAAAAAGAGCTGGGTGGGAGGAGCCTGCACCAGACATTACCCTGGCTGAGCATGGTGGCATGTGCGGGGGAGCATATTGTCCCAACGTCTCATAGGTACAGCTCGAGTTTCTCTTCATTCACGCATAAATCTTTCGCCTTTTACTAAAGATTTCCGTGGAGGGGAACATTTACGAGTTTCTGGTATTTTTGGATGCCCTGCTCACAGCAGAGCTACATGCGTTTGTTAAAAAACAGAGGACTTTTTGCGGCTTGCTCCGAAAAGATATTTTTGCAAAAACCACCCACAGTTTCCGCCCAGTTTCGAACTGGGGACCTTTCGCGTGTGAGGCGAACGTGATAACCACTACACTACGGAAACCTGCCGTCAGGTTGCAGACAGAAATCTTCTGGTGCACGCTTGTTAAAAAGCGTATAAAGGAAAAGAGAGCTGAACCCTCCTAGCATGGCCAAAAGTTTAAAGTTTCTGTCAAAACACCACCACTGTTTCTGCTCGGTTTCGAACCGAGGACCTTTCGCGTGTTAGGCGAACGTGATGACCACTACACTACAGAAACCTAATGGTCCATTGCGTGTGCTTTTTCGAAGATGGCTCCGTCCCATAACCTGCCCTGCAAGCAGTGTGACAGTCTGTACATTCCACAAACAACAGAACAACCCTCATTCGGCATGGCAGTGTGCCTACAGCTCCTTGGTACGATGGCCTTCACCGGTCTCAAAAGTAAGGACTTTGTAGCGAATGTCAGCATGTATATTAAAAACACCTCCACTTGTTTCCGCCCAGTTTTGAACTGGGGACCTTTCGCGTGTAAAGCGAACGTGATAACCACTACACTACGGAAACTTCCGTTGGAGAGCAGTCCGACCTCTTCTAGCGTACGCTTGTTCAAAAGCGACTGAAACGATAGACTGCCCAGTGTTCTTAAAATGGCAAAAAGCAGCTATTTAAAAAAAAAAACGTTATTACGCTACAGGAAACCTCAATGGTCATTTGTTTTATTTTTGTCCTTTTCTAAAGAGTTTACGCTGCAAATCCCCCTGCAAGTGTACTGGCCTGCTCAACAGAAAACCACATAAGAAATTCTCGCCAACACTACCCACAGTTTCCGCCCAGTTTCGAACTGGGGACCTTTCGCGTGTGAGGCGAACGTGATAAGTCAAGTCAAGTCAAGTTTTTTTGTATAGCGCTTTTCACAATACAGATTGCATCAAAGCAGCTTCACAGTATTAAATTAAAATAATACAACAAAGTTTGTTTCAAGAGGAATTTATTGATTGATAAAATTAAATTAAATATCCCCAAAATATCCCCAACTGAGCAAGCCAAAGGCAACAGTGGCAAGGAACCGAAAAACTCCATCAAGTGACCTAATGGTGTCCTAAAACTCCATCAGGTGCCTTAATGGAGAAAAAAAAAAACCTTGGGAGAACCCAGGCTCAGTCGGGGGCCAGTTCTCCTCTGGCATTGGATAGAGGCCGGATTGTAGTTTGAACTGTAGGATTATATGAATGCCTGGCTGAAGAGATGCGACTTTAATCTAGTTTTAAACTGGGAGAGCGAGTCTGAGCAACGAACAGTATCAGGAAGACTATTCCAGAGTTTTGGAGCCAAATGTGAAAATGCTCTCCCTCCTTTGGTGGTTCTGGATATCCTAGGTATGACCAAAAGCCTTGAATTTAGTGATCTTAAAGAGCGCGATGGATTATAGGGCGATAGAAGATCCGTTAAATAGACTGGAGCTAAGCCGTTTAGGGCTTTATAAGTCAGTAGCAATACCTTGTAATTAATACGGAACTTTATAGGTAACCAATGCAGTGATGATAAAATCGGTGTTTTATTATCATATTTTCTTGATCTCGTAAGAACTCTAGCGGCGGCATTTTGGACTAACTGTAGCTTGTTTATTGAGGATGCAGGACAACCAGCTAATAAAGCATTACAGTAATCCAGTCTCGAGGTCATGAATGCATGAACTAACTTTTCTGCATCAGAAACTGATAGCATATTACGTAGCTTAGCAATGTTTCTAAGGTGGAAAAAGGCTGTTTTTGTAACATAAGAAATATGATTTTCAAAAGACAGGTTGCAATCGAGTATAACACCCAGGTCTTTTACTGTAGAGGATAAAGTAACAGGACATCCTTGTCATGATTCTGCCTTCTTGTCTCTGATTTTCCCTGGTCTTGAGGCAGGATCATGACAGGCCCATGTTTTGTGTGTAAGCACATGGCCATTTGTTTGGCTGTGTGCTTGCGTTGTCTCGTCATGTAACCCCGCCCGCTTGTTATCTCATCTTGTTATCATTATTGTATCATCGCCGTCACCTGTTTCCCTCATTAGTTTCTCCCTATTTAATCCCCTTGTGCTTGCTGTCCTGTGCTGGTTCATTGTTATTCATTGTGTGAGTATTCCGTGATACTTTACCTGAATGAAAACCTTCCTGTGAGTATTTGTGAAGAACTCTGCCTAGTAAAGTCCTGATCTTGTTGCTGTTAGTTATTTGTCTAGTCAGCTGTCTAGTCTCAGTCCAGTGTAGTTTGTCTTTGTTTTGCCCACCAGCCTTGTTTTACCCCATCGTGGGTTTTGTTTTCCCATTTTTGTCTTAATAAAACCGTGTTAATATCTGCACACTGTCTGCGTTTGGGTTCTCTCCTGCTTCCACATAACAATCCTATGATGTTAAAGTTGTATTGTGCGAGGTTTTGTGGGCGGTTTTTTGAACCGATAAGTATTACCTCTGTCTTGTCTGGATTTAATAAAAGAAAATTACGCGTCATCCAATCTTTTATATCTTTAACACACTCTGTCAATTTGGAAAATGTAGCGTTTTCATCCGGCCGTGATGAAATATATATTTGAGTGTCATCAGCATAACAATGGAAACTAATTCCATGTTTCCTTATAATATTTCCAAGTGGCATCATATATATTGAAAATGACAGAGGGCCTAATACAGATCCCTGCGGCACTCCATAGTTTACTGGAGTTATGATTGATTTTTCTCCATTTAAATAGACAAAATGGTAGCGGTCAGATAGGTATGATTTGAACCAGCTTAGTGCTTGTCCTTGAACACCAGTATAATTTTGTAGTCGATCTAAGAGTATTGTGTGATCTATAGTATCGAACGCAGCACTAAGATCAAGTAAAACTAGTATTGAGATACAGCCTTGGTCAGAAGCTAAAAGTAAATCATTTGTGATTTTAACGAGCGCAGTTTCAGTGCTATGATGCGGTCTGAATCCAGACTGAAACTTTTCATAGATATCATTTTGTTGCAAGAAAGAGCCCAGTTGAGCGGACACCACTTTTTCTAATATTTTAGACATAAATGGAAGATTTGAAATGGGTCTATAATTTGCTAGATTATTATGATCTAATTGTGGTTTCTTAATGAGAGGTTTTATAACTGCCAGTTTAAATGTTCTTGGAACATGACCTAAAGATAAAGACGAGTTAATAATATTGAGGAGAGGCTCTTCCACTACAGGTAACACTTCTTTCAGTAGTTTAGTTGGTATAGGATCTAATAAACATGTTGTTGTTTTAGATGAAGTGATAAGTTTATTTAACTCTTTTTGTTCTATAGTTGTAAAGCACTGTAATTGTTCTTTCGGGGTGATAATTGAAGCTGAATTGTAAGGCGCGATTGAAGATTGAACGTTTATAATTGTGGTTCTGATGCTTTCTATTTTCTCAGTGAAGAAGTTGATGAAATCATTACTACTGAACTGTAACGGGATATTTTGTTCGGGTGACGTCTGTTTATTTGTTAGTCTAGCCACGGTGTTAAATAAAAACCTTGGATTGTTTTGGTTGTTTTCTATTAGTTTGCGGAGGTGCTCAGCCCTGGCAGCTTTTAGGGCCTTTTTATAACGTGACATACTGTCTTTCCACGCGAATCTAAAGACCTCTAAATTAGTTTGTTTCCATTTACGCTCTAAAATACGGGTTTCTCTCTTTAAAACATGCGTAGTATTGTTATACCATGGTGCTTTATTTTTCTCTCTGACCTTTTTTAATTTAATAGGTGCAACCACATCCAATGTTCTAGAGAGAATGGTGCTCATAGTGCTAGTTAGTTCTTCTAGTTCATCTGTTTGTTTGGGTTCAGGCAGCAGCTGAGACAGATTAGATAAGCAATTTGAGAAATTATCTATGGTGGATGGGAGGATTGTTCTGCCTGGTTGATAACGCGACGCCGCATGACATATTACAGCAGTACGTAATATGCAAGTTACCATGTAGTGATCAGTGACTTCATCACTTTGTGGAATGATATCTATATCGGTTGGATCGGTTCCGTGTGATATAATTAAATCGAGTGTATGATTAAGACGATGAGTTGGTCCGGTGACGTTTTGCTTGACCCCAAATGAATTTATCCTGCATTAGATTTATTATTTGATCTCACTAAACGAGGAATAGACACGGTTTCTATGCAATGTTCTACACTAGTATTTATATCAGTTGAATTAACCACTACACTACGGAAACCTGTCTTTCAGGGTGCAGACAGAAATCTTCTGGTGCACTCTTGTTAAAAAGCGTATAACGGTAAAGAGAGCTGAACCCTCCTGGCGTGGCAAACAGTTTAAAGTTTCTATCACAATCCCACCGCTGTTTCTGCTCGGTTTCGAACCGAGGACCTTTCGCGTGTTGGGCGAACGTGATGACCACTACACTACAGAAACCTCATGGTCCTTTGCATTTTTTTTTAAAAAGAAAAGAAAAAGAGCTGGGTGGGAGGAGCCTGCACCAGACATTACCCTGGCTGAGCATGGTGGCATGTGCGGGGGAGCATATTGTCCCAACGTCTCATAGGTACAGCTCGAGTTTCTCTTCATTCACACATAAATCTTTCGCCTTTTACTAAAGATTTCCGTGGAGGGGAACATTTACGAGTTTCTGGTATTTTTGGATGCCCTGCTCACAGCAGAGCTACATGCGTTTGTTAAAAAAC
>NC_138743.1:35418282-35428282 GCF_965113295.1 Leuciscus leuciscus | reverse complement strand
ATACAGCTGTTATTTAAAAAGAGTATATGTGTTTGTTAAGGTGAATGTTTCATCATTGATATCTTACTATGTAGGTTACTTGAATACAATGTTTAAAATATGTTAACAGTGCAGTAAGATGTAATGGAGGATCAGACCTGCAGACATTAAAAATGAATGAATAAATAAATGTGATAATAGGAAAATAAATAATGGAATAAACGCATTATTTCCCCCCTAATTTATTATTTTTTGCTTTTATATTTTAATGTTTTTTTTAATTATTTTTAATTTTATTTATTTATTTTTTCCTTTTATTTTTATATTTATTTATATATTCATTTATATTTATTTATTCCAATTTGTATTTATTTCCAGATTTATTTATTTTAACCTTTATTTATTTCAATTTTATTTATTCTTACATTTCTTTGCCGTGCATGATAATTAGGTGGGTTGGTCTTGCTTACCAAATATAAAAAATGAATTAACAAATAAATATTTTTATGTATATGTATAAAAGCAGAAAATAAATAAAGGGAAAAAATTAAAAAAATTATTTTATCAAGTCGTTTATTCCTTTATTTATTTTCCTATTATCATATTTATTTATCTTTTTATTAATTTACATATGTATTCATTCATCTTTAATTTCTGCAGGTTTGGTCCTCCTATAATGTAATTAATGTCACACACACACACATATATTACATTTTAATGACAAAAAATACATATATGTGTGCAATTTAATGGTATAATTTAACATTTTTAATTAGTTAAACTTGTTAAAACTTTTTATATATACATTTATACATATATATTTTTATATTAAATATTTATTACAAATATATTAAGCAATTTTAATAATGAATATTAAATAACGCAAATTTATTAAACGCTACTTTACTTCTTTTTTTAAGTCTCTTGTGATTTATTCATTTAAGAAACAGTAATATTATGGAATATTATGGGAATTTAAAATAAATGTTTTATATATATCACTGATGCTTTAGTTAACTGTCTTATTTCACTTTGTTAAGTATTTTCATGCTTATGCTGAGACGCTAATAAATACATTATGATTTCAGAAAAGCATCATGAAGAAAACAGTGTTTTTTCCCGGGAAAGTCAAAGTGTCTTTCAGGAAAGGACCATCAGGCCATTTACGCCGGGACCCATCAGAAGAGGCAAAAAGAATTAAAGACAACCCTTCACTGCAGGACAAGTCAACACCTCAAAGAGAAGACCTGGTCAAGTTGAATGCCCGTTCTGTTGTGTTAAATAGAGGAGGGGATGTCTCTGACAAGCAAGAAGTGTTGGGAGAATACATTCTTCAGTTCGGCAAGTACAAGGGCAAGTCTTTCAAGTGGTTATTAGAGAATGACGTCAGCTATGCTTTGTACCTGTCCGATAAGGTTGAGGAAGAAGAACAGGCTGGGCAGTTCCATCCAGAGGGTCCATGCAAGGATAGTCTCATTTCCTTTCTTGAGTACTCAAGAAGCTTTAAGGAAATTGAAGACCTTAAACAGTATCTGTCTCAAAGACCAGATCCAGTGGCAGTTTTGACAGAGGATGACACTACTGTTGGATTTGGATCAAGAACACAAGACACTTGGAGGAAAATTTGGGATACCAGGGCAGACGGATATGCTTCCTTTATAATGAGGCAGAAGTGTGTTCCAGGCAGCAAAATGTACAATTTGCAGCAGTATCTTTTAAAACAGCTGACCAAAACCACTCCTCCGTCGCCCTCACCATCAGCTTCCACTGCAAGATCCCCTGTTCCTTCCACTACTGCCTCGGATCAGCCTGGTGAGTTAATACAATCCATGCAAATTTGCTTATATTGATTCTTAAAGCCTACTGATGCATTTGTTTACTATAAAATGTATTTTATTTTATAGTAATGGAGGAGGATGAAGAACTGGAGAGGATGATGCTGAGTCTTTCTCCAACAAAATATCTGAGTAAGTAAATCATGTGTCATGTGTGTTATATATATACCCATGTCAAATTCAGCATCTTTATGACACATAAAATTGCACATACTGGAGAGAAATCATTTAAATTATAATGCTTGATTTTTAGGATCATCTGCAGCCATGGGATCCACAGTATTATCTACAACAGGTTACTTTCCACATCAGTTTTGGAGGCGTATTCCTTTACATACAGACTTATCCTCCATTTCTGATTTGTATTATCTTATTTGTTGTTTTGGCAGTGTTCTTGCCTGTTCTAAAAAACATGTTCTTTTGTTCTAACTACTGTTAAGGTTTGAATATACCAGTGGTGAGGGTGAGTGCACTTCATGAATTGTATGCATGCTATTTAAACTGTTTTTATTTGTTGTGAAAAGTGGACTGTTTACTTACAGACATTTGAACATTATTAGAATGTGCATTACTAGAATAAATAAAAGAATAAATAGAATAATATAATAAATAATGATTCTAGTCATTCAATGTAATCAAGACAATCAAATACATATCATGTACATTCAGTGTTTTAATATGTTTTTAATTTCCTCCTTGTGCTTTTCCTTGCAGGTCTGCCGCAGCCTCCATCAACACCAGCTCCTGTGTGTAGGCCTTCTTCATGGGGTGAAGGCTCTGTACCACCTCGAGCAGCACAATCAGCACCTGCCCCAATGCCATCTGCACTGACTGAAACCCCTGTTCCCAGCTACTGGAACAAAAAAAGTAAAGACAGTTAAACACACATGCATTCAATGTGTTATACATGCAGATACACACACACACACACATATATATATATATATATATCCTTTGCTTTGTGTTCCATGCAGTTCTGCCACAGCCTTCACCGACATCACATGCCGTCTCTAGTTCTCCCAGTCCACCAGCTCCTGTGAGTAGGCCTTCTTCACGGGGTGAAGGCTCTGTACCACCTCCTGCAGCACAATCAGCATCTACAGGTCCTGCATCAATGGAAGTACCTAGCTACATGCAGGATATTAGCCACTGGAACTGCTCTCTACACCAAAGAATCTGGATGAAAACAGAGATGGAGTCCATGGGGCTCTGGCCAGGATCACACCCAGTGAGACACCTCATGAACATGGTCTCCTTGTGGCGCTATCCACCTCAGCCTGAGCTTATAGAGACCAGCATGGGCCTTCCGTCTCCTAAATACTTCCAGCTCCATCCCTTTTTCATCTGGAAACCTGAGCACAGTATAAGTGAAAGGCTTAGGAACAACTACATCCTGCCCTGTCTCTACAGCTGTCCAAATCCTCATGTTGTGTCCTCTGGTGTGGGAAGACCCCGAGTCATCCTTGGCACTACTGGGCAATATTACATCCTTGCATCACGTCTGTGCTGTAAGGCATGTAAAAAATACTGGTTCGCTGATAAGCCTCAGTAGGTGGACATGCTACCACAGCGATTCAGGAACATCTTGCCAGCCTTCCTCACCCATAAGAAGGCCATCTGTAAAACAGTGATGGATGAGCTGAGGCGCTCTGGAAATTCCCCCAATGACATGGCCAACCAGCTGTCTGAGGTTCTTCACCTTAAGTTTGAAAGAGCCCACCTGGCTTACCTTCTCATTGTGCAGAACGTCAGGGATGCTGAAGCAGGGCTGTATGGCCAGAAAACCATCACAGGGGCATTGAGGAAGGATGACACACCTGCACCGTTTGGGGGTTACGAAGATACTGATGGGTGGCATGGGGTGTCTGTGTCTGCACATTATCTGGTGGAGTGCCTGCTTCAGGAATATCAGCGGCAAGAGACAGCTCTCACTCAGCTCCTTCAAGGCACTTTTGGACAGGTGTTCAGGTCAGATCACACACGCAAAGTTGCTAGAAAAGTGACCCTCTCATCTGGCACAATGTCATCCTATGCTGTGATGAACGAAAACTGGATGATCCTGTCCTGGGTGATGCTGCAGTCTGAGAGTGAGCAGTCCTTAACATCAATGTACTGTGGGATGGCCAATCGCTACAGTGCTGCTGGCATACCCAAGGCCAAGTACCAGTGGGTGGACAGGTAAGCATAATTACATCTCATCACACATCACATAAAGTAGTGTAAGCAAAGGTAATGAATACATTAAAATTTAATTTAATTTTCCTTTTATGTACTTAGGGACTGCTGTGCCGCTTTCAGAGTGATGGACCCAGGACCGTATGAGCACCAGCAGTGGGAAGCTTGGAGGAAAACTGATGCTACTGTGGCAGAGGTTACATCAGGAAACCTCAAGAATTTACATGCCGCTTGCCAGAAGTACAATGAGGACATGGTGGTCAAACTAGACTTGTTTCACTGTATGCGGCGATTCACCAGGGAATGTGTTTCGGAGCACCATCCTCTGTATAGTTCCTTCTGCCAGTTCCTCTCTTCTGCCTTCTCTGTAGTAGATCAGAGTGACCTGGAGAAACTGAAGAACGCATACAAGTTCTGTGGAATTGAGCCTGCTAATCCCACCAAGCAGCACATCAGAGCGCACTGCAGGACAAAAGTGCCACATCCTCAAGAGCTGGTCCAAAGAGTGGAAGAAGTACTCCACCATTTCCATCTTGCAAAGGATCCCAACAACATCTTCCTTTTTAAACCCTCAATGTTAAAATTGTGGTGGATTCAGCGTATCCATATCCTTAGAGGCTGTCTGAGTGACCCTGAGGTGGAGGAAGGAATCCTCTACAGACATGGTGGAACCCTACAACTGAATCATGTCAAGGGTGAAGGAGCTGCTGTGCCCATCTGGATCCCTGTCAGAGGCACTTCACAGCAGGAGGGGTTTCATTTCCACCAGGCTCACTGGGTAACGGGCAATCGCGTCTCTCCTGAGCTGTTCCAGGCGCAGGGTATGACTGGTGTGGCACGCTGGAATTATCAGCGGCTGGTGGACCTGAAGCAGCCTGGGCTTGTCTTACCTGGAGTGTTTGACCCTGTTTTGATGATGGAGTTAAACAGGGCATCTATAAAAGTGACAGGGCAACCCAAATATCCAGCCTTGCACATCTCCAGCAGGGACACAGGAGAGAGGTTTGGCCTACAGTATGTGGAGCCAGGCTGTCGACCTGTGCCTCTTGACTTTGACAAACACAAAAGCAGGAAGACAGACCTAGAGATGCAAGAAGAGTCTTCATCTGGCATTGACTTTTCATTTCCATCTCAGGTAACTTCTTTGATAACAGACTTTTAATTTTAAAAAATACTTTATAATTCTCGCTCGCATATTACACTCATTTTGCTCAATTTCAGAAACGCTTAGAGGATTCCTCTTCTGCTGAGACCCTTCTTGCTGCTGATCCAGAGGCCACCCCACAGGCTGTGATTTTTCACTGTTTTTCTACTCCGAGTGCTGTGACAGTGAAGGAACACACATCTGAGGAGTTTCTTTTAGATGCAGGTAATTATATTATTCATACATCAATGTGTGTTTAATCTGTCTGCCTAATCTATGCACACAAAACAGAAATACTTCATTTAATAATTTTGTGAATCTCTTTTAGAACTGCCAAGCACACCACCACTGCCTATAGCTGCTTCTCCCTGTGCCGCTCGGACTGGACCCATTAAGACAGGGGGTCGAGTCTTTGTGTTGGACCATAACAGATGGACAGATCCAATGAGAAATGTCATTGATGGTTTGCTGGCCAAGCACCACGGGAGCAAGGACCTACTTACAAAGGTGGATGCTGAATATGCTGCTATGGTACAGAGTGCCTGCACTGACCCCAACAGCCTTCTGCACTCAACCACAAAGCAGCACATAAGCAGGTACATAAAACACCTTGCTAAAAAAAAGAACACTAATGCTTCACTTAACACCAGTCCAGAAAAGCTCCTGGAGACACAGCAGTTATGGCAGCGTCTTCACTCAGGCAGTGAAACCATCAGTGTCCCAGTGACAGTACTGCCACCTGCCCCAGTCAATCCACCCGCAAAGAGTGTTCCTGAGGCTGTCTCTCTGGACCAGGCAGCGCTTGAGAAGATGGTGAAGGACATCATAGAGAAGCAGCAGGCAGTTCAGCAGCAACAACAACAGCATATGCTGCAAAAAAAGCACACTAGATCCTGTTTAGCCTGTGGTCAGCCTAAGTCTCGATACATGGGTGATGGCACCTCGATACATTTCTTTTATCAAGGTGGTGATGTTAAATACTTCTACTGCTCCAAGAAAGTATTTGACACATATTCAGCAGAGGGCCTGACCAACCCCAGAATGCCTTTTGAAGACTTTGCAGAGACTCCTTTTTTTCAGCGGGAACTGGAGGCCTCTAAGCAGAGAGGAGCAGAAACGAAGAGGGTGATTGAGGAGAGGAGCAAGAGGAAGTCATTGGTGGAGCATCCTACTGGTCGTCTGTGCAGATTCTGCCACCTGCCACTGAAACAAGGACCCAACAGTCCTCATATTCACACTGGTTTCCCTGGAGTGACAGGCAAATACATTTACTGTCCTGCTAAAGTGTTTTCCCTTTATCAGGCTCAGGGAATGAGTGCAGAAATTTCATGGAGAGACTTTCAGCAGTCTCCGTTCTATGAGGCTGAGAAGCAGAGGTGGATTGAGGAAAAGAAAAAATGACTTCACTGGTAAATGACATGCCCAGACCTCAAATACTGTTTTATAACACAAAGACATTCCTTGCACAATGTTATGCATATATGTATAAACAACATATTACTGCACTTTTAATATAGATATTTTAAAGATTACATTTATTTCCATTTGTTCACTAAAATACCAAAAGTTTTGTCCTTGTTTGCATTGCATTTTAGTGTGTTTTTAAAGTTAATTTTATTGACTTGCATTATTTTATCTTGCTCAGATGTGTAAACACTAAATAATAATAACTGTTAATATTGAACTCTGTACATAATTATTTAATTTAAAATATTTCTTGTTTTTTCCTGTATTCTCCACAATTTTAGATTTTATTATTATTAATGTTGTTGTTGTTTAATCTACAAGTATTTAATACATTACCTATATATATATATATATGTATATCTGTACTATAAATAAAACAAAACTCTCTATTTGGTGTTTATTGGTTATATTTCATATATTTTGGATTTTTGTACATAGTTATACAAATATAATGTGAATATCTCAAATAAAGGTCTAAAACATCAAAATGTTCTTTTCAATTATTCACATTCAAATGTTTTCTATATTAAAGATAACTATATCTTATTATAATGTAAATGTTTATTAAGTTAATTGCACATTTTTTACATCCTACACAAGAACAAATATTACAAGTTTTATTTCATTTTTGTGCACAAAGTTCTTTTATTATATGTTAATCGTACTTAAAGTGTATCTAGATTTAAAAATGATTACCAATTCATTTTATGGTATTTGTGGCAGAGACGGGAATCGAACCTCTAATTTGGTGTATTATTTCTGGCCCGCCTCCCTGGAATTTCCTCCGTTCCTATTGGCTAGCAGCGCTCTACACCTACGTGCGACTGGCCTTCGCGTGTTAGGCGAACGTGATGACCACTACACTACAGAAACCTCATGGTCCTTTGCGTGTGCTTTTTCGAAGATGGCTCCGTCCCATAACCTGCCCTGCAAGCAGTGTGACAGTCTGTACATTCCACAAACAACAGAACAAACCTCATTCGGCATGGCAGTGTGCCTACAGCTCCTTGGTACGATGGCCTTCACCGGTCTCAAAAGTAAGGACTTTGTAGCGAATGTCAGCATGTAGATTAAAAACACCTCCACTTGTTTCCGCCCAGTTTTGAACTGGGGACCTTTCGCGTGTAAAGCGAACGTGATAACCACTACACTACGGAAACTTCCGCTGGAGAGCAGTCCGACCTCTTCTAGCGTACGCTTGTTCAAAAGCGACTGAAACGATAGACTGCCCAGTGTTCTTAAAATGGCAAAAAGCAGCTATTTAAAAAAAAAAACGTTATTACGCTACAGGAAACCTCAATGGTCATTTGTTTTATTTTTGTCCTTTTCTAAAGAGTTTACGCTGCAAATCCCCCTGCAAGTGTACTGGCCTGCTCAACAGAAAACCACATAAGAAATTCTCGCCAACACTACCCACAGTTTCCGCCCAGTTTCGAACTGGGGACCTTTCGCGTGTGAGGCGAACGTGATAACCACTACACTACGGAAACCTGTCTTTCAGGGTGCAGACAGAAATCTTCTGGTGCACTCTTGTTAAAAAGCGTATAACGGTAAAGAGAGCTGAACCCTCCTGGCGTGGCAAACAGTTTAAAGTTTCTATCACAATCCCACCGCTGTTTCTGCTCGGTTTCGAACCGAGGACCTTTCGCGTGTTAGGCGAACGTGATGACCACTACACTACAGAAACCTCATGGACCTTTGCATTTTTTTTTAAAAAGAAAAGAAAAAGAGCTGGGTGGGAGGAGCCTGCACCAGACATTACCCTGGCTGAGCATGGTGGCATGTGCGGCGGAGCATATTGTCCCAACGTCTCATAGGTACAGCTCGAGTTTCTTTTCATTCACGCATAAATCTTTCGCCTTTTACTAAAAATTTCCGTGGAGGGGAACATTTACGAGTTTCTGGTATTTTTGGATGCCCTGCTCACAGCAGAGCTACATGCGTTTGTTAAAAAACAGAGGACTTTTTGCGGCTTGCTCCGAAAAGATATTTTTGCAAAAACCACCCACAGTTTCCGCCCAGTTTCGAACTGGGGACCTTTCGCGTGTGAGGCGAACGTGATAACCACTACACTACGGAAACCTGCCGTCAGGTTGCAGACAGAAATCTTCTGGTGCACGCTTGTTAAAAAGCGTATAAAGGAAAAGAGAGCTGAACCCTCCTAGCATGGCCAAAAGTTTAAAGTTTCTGTCAAAACACCACCACTGTTTCTGCTCGGTTTCGAACCGAGGACCTTTCGCGTGTTAGGCGAACGTGATGACCACTACACTACAGAAACCTAATGGTCCTTTGCGTGTGCTTTTTCGAAGATGGCTCTGTCCCATAACCTGCCCTGCAAGCAGTGTGACAGTCTGTACATTCCACAAACAACAGAACAAACCTCATTCGGCATGGCAGTGTGCCTACAGCTCCTTGGTACGATGGCCTTCACCGGTCTCAAAAGTAAGGACTTTGTAGCGAATGTCAGCATGTAGATTAAAAACACCTCCACTTGTTTCCGCCCAGTTTTGAACTGGGGACCTTTCGCGTGTAAAGCGAACGTGATAACCACTACACTACGGAAACTTCCGCTGGAGAGCAGTCCGACCTCTTCTAGCGTACGCTTGTTCAAAAGCGACTGAAACGATAGACTGCCCAGTGTTCTTAAAATGGCAAAAAGCAGCTATTTAAAAAAAAAAACGTTATTACGCTACAGGAAACCTCAATGGTCATTTGTTTTATTTTTGTCCTTTTCTAAAGAGTTTACGCTGCAAATCCCCCTGCAAGTGTACTGGCCTGCTCAACAGAAAACCACATAAGAAATTCTCGCCAACACTACCCACAGTTTCCGCCCAGTTTCGAACTGGGGACCTTTCGCGTGTGAGGCGAACGTGATAACCACTACACTACGGAAACCTGTCTTTCAGGGTGCAGACAGAAATCTTCTGGTGCACTCTTGTTAAAAAGCGTATAACGGTAAAGAGAGCTGAACCCTCCTGGCGTGGCAAACAGTTTAAAGTTTCTATCACAATCCCACCGCTGTTTCTGCTCGGTTTCGAACCGAGGACCTTTCGCGTGTTAGGCGAACGTGATGACCACTACACTACAGAAACCTCATGGACCTTTGCATTTTTTTTAAAAAGAAAAGAAAAAGAGCTGGGTGGGAGGAGCCTGCACCAGACATTACCCTGGCTGAGCATGGTGGCATGTGCGGCGGAGCATATTGTCCCAACGTCTCATAGGTACAGCTCGAGTTTCTCTTCATTCACGCATAAATCTTTCGCCTTTTACTAAAAATTTCCGTGGAGGGGAACATTTACGAGTTTCTGGTATTTTTGGATGCCCTGCTCACAGCAGAGCTACATGCGTTTGTTAAAAAACAGAGGACTTTTTGCGGCTTGCTCCGAAAATATATTTTTGC
>NC_138743.1:35370782-35375782 GCF_965113295.1 Leuciscus leuciscus | reverse complement strand
GTCTGTACATTCCACAAACAACAGAACAAACCTCATTCGGCATGGCAGTGTGCCTACAGCTCCTTGGTACGATGGCCTTCACCGGTCTCAAAAGTAAGGACTTTGTAGCGAATGTCAGCATGTATATTAAAAACACCTCCACTTGTTTCCGCCCAGTTTTGAACTGGGGACCTTTCGCGTGTAAAGCGAACGTGATAACCACTACACTACGGAAATTTCCGTTGGAGAGCAGTCCGACCTCTTCTAGCGTACGCTTGTTCAAAAGCGACTGAAACGATAGACTGCCCAGTGTTCTTAAAATGGCAAAAAGCAGCTATTTAAAAAAAAAAAACGTTATTACGCTACAGGAAACCTCAATGGTCATTTGTTTTATTTTTGTCCTTTTCTAAAGAGTTTACGCTGCAAATCCCCCTGCAAGTGTACTGGCCTGCTCAACAGAAAACCACATAAGAAATTCTCGCCAACACTACCCACAGTTTCCGCCCAGTTTCGTACTGGGGACCTTTCGCGTGTGAGGCGAACGTGATAACCACTACACTACGGAAACCTGTCTTTCAGGGTGCAGACAGAAATCTTCTGGTGCACTCTTGTTAAAAAAGCGTATAACGGTAAAGAGAGCTGAACCCTCCTGGCGTGGCAAACAGTTTAAAGTTTCTATCACAATCCCACCGCTGTTTCTGCTCGGTTTCGAACCGAGGACCTTTCGCGTGTTAGGCGAACGTGATGACCACTACAGTATAGAAACCTCATGGTCCTTTGCATTTAAAAAAAAAAAGAAAAGAAAAAGAGCTGGGTGGGAGGAGCCTGCACCAGACATTACCCTGGCTGAGCATGGTGGCATGTGCGGGCGAGCATATTGTCCCAACGTCTCATAGGTACAGCTCGAGTTTCTCTTCATTCACGCATAAATCTTTCGCCTTTTACTAAAGATTTCCGTGGAGGGGAACATTTACGAGTTTCTGGTATTTTTGGATGCCCTGCTCACAACAGAGCTACATGCGTTTGTTAAAAAACAGAGGACTTTTTGCGGCTTGCTCCGAAAAGATATTTTTGCAAAAACCACCCACAGTTTCCGCCCAGTCTCGAACTGGGGACCTTTCGCGTGTGAGGCGAACGTGATAACCACTACACTACGGAAACCTGCCGTCAGGTTGCAGACAGAAATCTTCTGGTGCACGCTTGTTAAAAAGCGTATAAAGGAAAAGAGAGCTGAACCCTCCTAGCATGGCCAAAAGTTTAAAGTTTCTGTCAAAACACCACCACTGTTTCTGCTCGGTTTCGAACCGAGGACCTTTCGCGTGTTAGGCGAACGTGATGACCACTACACTACAGAAACCTCATGGTCCTTTGCATTTTTTTTTTTAAAAGAAAAGAAAAAGAGCTGGGTGGGAGGAGCCTGCACCAGACATTACCCTGGCTGAGCATGGTGTCATGTGCGGGGGAGCATATTGTCCCAACGTCTCATAGGTACAGCTCGAGTTTCTCTTCATTCACGCATAAATCTTTCGCCTTTTACTAAAGATTTCCGTGGAGGGGAACATTTACGAGTTTCTGGTAGTTTTGGATGCCCTGCTCACAGCAGAGCTACATGCGTTTGTTAAAAAACAGAGGACTTTTTGCGGCTTGCTCCGAAAAGATATTTTTGCAAAAACCACCCACAGTTTCCACCCAGTTTCGAACTGGGGAACTTTCGCGTGTGAGGCGAACGTGATAACCACTACACTACGGAAACCTGCCGTCAGGTTGCAGACAGAAATCTTCTGGTGCACGCTTGTTAAAAAGCGTATAAAGGAAAAGAGAGCTGAACCCTCCTAGCATGGCCAAAAGTTTAAAGTTTCTGTCAAAACACCACCACTGTTTCTGCTCGGTTTCGAACCGAGGACCTTTCGCGTGTTAGGCGAACGTGATGACCACTACACTACAGAAACCTAATGGTCCTTTGAGTGTGCTTTTTCGAAGATGGCTCCGTCCCATAACCTGCCCTGCAAGCAGTGTGACAGTCTGTACATTCCACAAACAACAGAACAAACCTCATTCGGCATGGCAGTGTGCCTACAGCTCCTTGGTACGATGGCCTTCACCGGTCTCAAAAGTAAGGACTTTGTAGCGAATGTCAGCATGTACATTAAAAACACCTCCACTTGTTTCCGCCCAGTTTTGAACTGGGGACCTTTCGCGTGTAAAGCGAACGTGATAACCACTACACTACGGAAACTTCCGCTGGAGAGCAGTCCGACCTCTTCTAGCGTACGCTTGTTCAAAAGCGACTGAAACGATAGACTGCCCAGTGTTCTTAAAATGGCAAAAAGCAGCTATTTAAAAAAAAAAAAACGTTATTACGCTACAGGAAACCTCAATGGTCATTTGTTTTATTTTTGTCCTTTTCTAAAGAGTTTACGCTGCAAATCCCCCTGCAAGTGTACTGGCCTGCTCAACAGAAAACCACATAAGAAATTCTCGCCAACACTACCCACAGTTTCCGCCCAGTTTCGAACTGGGGACCTTTCGCGTGTGAGGCGAACGTGATAACCACTACACTACGGAAACCTGTCTTTCAGGGTGCAGACAGAAATCTTCTGGTGCACTCTTGTTAAAAAGCGTATAACGGTAAAGAGAGCTGAACCCTCCTGGCGTGGCAAACAGTTTAAAGTTTCTATCACAATCCCACCGCTGTTTCTGCTCGGTTTCGAACCGAGGACCTTTCGCGTGTTAGGCGAACGTGATGACCACTACACTACAGAAACCTCATGGTCCTTTGCATTTTTTTTTAAAAAGAAAAGAAAAAGAGCTGGGTGGGAGGAGCCTGCACCAGACATTACCCTGGCTGAGCATGGTGGCATGTGCGGGCGAGCATATTGTCCCAACGTCTCATAGGTACAGCTCGAGTTTCTCTTCATTCACGCATAAATCTTTCGCCTTTTACTAAAGATTTCCGTGGAGGGGAACATTTACGAGTTTCTGGTATTTTTGGATGCCCTGCTCACAGCAGAGCTACATGCGTTTGTTAAAAAACAGAGGACTTTTTGCGGCTTGCTCCGAAAATATATTTTTGCAAAAACCACCCACAGTTTCCGCCCAGTTTCGAACTGGGGACCTTTCGCGTGTGAGGCGAACGTGATAACCACTACACTACGGAAACCTGCCGTCAGGTTGCAGACAGAAATCTTCTGGTGCACGCTTGTTAAAAAGCGTATAAAGGAAAAGAGAGCTGAACCCTCCTAGCATGGCCAAAAGTTTAAAGTTTCTGTCAAAACACCACCACTGTTTCTGCTCGGTTTCGAACCGAGGACCTTTCGCGTGTTAGGCGAACGTGATGACCACTACACTACAGAAACCTAATGGTCCTTTGCGTGTGCTTTTTCGAAGATGGCTCCGTCCCATAACCTGCCCTGCAAGCAGTGTGACAGTCTGTACATTCCACAAACAACAGAACAAACCTCATTCGGCATGGCAGTGTGCCTACAGCTCCTTGGTACGATGGCCTTCACCGGTCTCAAAAGTAAGGACTTTGTAGCGAATGTCAGCATGTATATTAAAAACACCTCCACTTGTTTCCGCCCAGTTTTGAACTGGGGACCTTTCGCGTGTAAAGCGAACGTGATAACCACTACACTACGGAAATTTCCGTTGGAGAGCAGTCCGACCTCTTCTAGCGTACGCTTGTTCAAAAGCGACTGAAACGATAGACTGCCCAGTGTTCTTAAAATGGCAAAAAGCAGCTATTAAAAAAAAAAAAACGTTATTACGCTACAGGAAACCTCAATGGTCATTTGTTTTATTTTTGTCCTTTTCTAAAGAGTTTACGCTGCAAATCCCCCTGCAAGTGTACTGGCCTGCTCAACAGAAAACCACATAAGAAATTCTCGCCAACACTACCCACAGTTTCCGCCCAGTTTCGTACTGGGGACCTTTCGCGTGTGAGGCGAACGTGATAACCACTACACTACGGAAACCTGTCTTTCAGGGTGCAGACAGAAATCTTCTGGTGCACTCTTGTTAAAAAGCGTATAACGGTAAAGAGAGCTGAACCCTCCTGGCGTGGCAAACAGTTTAAAGTTTCTATCACAATCCCACCGCTGTTTCTGCTCGGTTTCGAACCGAGGACCTTTCGCGTGTTAGGCGAACGTGATGACCACTACACTACAGAAACCTCATGGTCCTTTGCATTTTTTTTTAAAAAGAAAAGAAAAAGAGCTGGGTGGGAGGATCCTGCACCAGACATTACCCTGGCTGAGCATGGTGGCATGTGCGGGGGAGCATATTGTCCCAACGTCTCATAGGTACAGCTCGAGTTTCTCTTCATTCACGCATAAATCTTTCGCCTTTTACTAAAGATTTCCGTGGAGGGGAACATTTACGAGTTTCTGGTATTTTTGGATGCCCTGCTCACAGCAGAGCTACATGCGTTTGTTAAAAAACAGAGGACTTTTTGCGGCTTGCTCCGAAAAGATATATTTGCAAAAACCACCCACAGTTTCGAACTGGGGACCTTTCGCGTGTAAAGCGAACGTGATAACCACTACACTACGGAAACTTCCGTTGGAGAGCAGTCCGACCTCTTCTAGCGTACGCTTGTTCAAAAGCGACTGAAACGATAGACTGCCCAGTGTTCTTAAAATGGCAAAAAGCAGCTATTTAAAAAAAAAAACGTTATTACGCTACAGGAAACCTCAATGGTCATTTGTTTTATTTTTGTCCTTTTCTAAAGAGTTTACGCTGCAAATCCCCCTGCAAGTGTACTGGCCTGCTCAACAGAAAACCACATAAGAAATTCTCGCCAACACTACCCACAGTTTCCGCCCAGTTTCGAACTGGGGACCTTTCGCGTGTGAGGCGAACGTGATAACCACTACACTACGGAAACCTGTCTTTCAGGGTGCAGACAGAAATCTTCTGGTGCACTCTTGTTAAAAAGCGTATAACGGTAAAGAGAGCTGAACCCTCCTGGCGTGGCAAACAGTTTAAAGTTTCTATCACAATCCCACCGCTGTTTCTGCTCG
>NC_138743.1:35358282-35365782 GCF_965113295.1 Leuciscus leuciscus | reverse complement strand
ATCCCACCGCTGTTCTCTATGGTAGTGCTTAACACTACGGATGCAATATACTTTTGGCCACATGTAGACTTCCTGGCGCTGTTTCGCTTTTTCCGTGGCGGGGGATTTAAAAAGCTGTGTCATCTGTCTATCATTCGCAGTGCAGTATCACCGGTTTTACGATCGGAGAGATTTGTTTACCGGACTTGTCAGCAAACTTGTTTTTTTTGTTACTGTCTAAACTAACTTACCTGCAGACAGATTTTACCTCAGGTGACTGCATAAACGTTATTATTCATATATTTTATCATTTAAATTGCATGTATATTATCATGTAAGTAACATCACAAACCATTCAACAAAATTAACAATACGATTAACTTACATTGTAATCGTATTGTTAATTGTGTTGAATGGTTTGTGATGTTAAGAAACAGTAAACCAAATTTTTCGTTATAAATACAGCTGTTATTTAAAAAGAGTATATGTGTTTGTTAAGGTGAATGTTTCATCATTGATATCTTACTATGTAGGTTACTTGAATACAATGTTTAAAATATGTTAACAGTGCAGTAAGATGTAATGGAGGATCAGACCTGCAGACATTAAAAATGAATGAATAAATAAATGTGATAATAGGAAAATAAATAATGGAATAAACGCATTATTTCCCCCCTAATTTATTATTTTTTGCTTTTATATTTTAATGTTTTTTTTAATTATTTTTAATTTTATTTATTTATTTTTTCCTTTTATTTTTATATTTATTTATATATTCATTTATATTTATTTATTCCAATTTGTATTTATTTCCAGATTTATTTATTTTAACCTTTATTTATTTCAATTTTATTTATTCTTACATTTCTTTGCCGTGCATGATAATTAGGTGGGTTGGTCTTGCTTACCAAATATAAAAAATGAATTAACAAATAAATATTTTTATGTATATGTATAAAAGCAGAAAATAAATAAAGGGAAAAAATTAAAAAAAATATTTTATCAAGTCGTTTATTCCTTTATTTATTTTCCTATTATCATATTTATTTATCTTTTTATTAATTTACATATGTATTCATTCATCTTTAATTTCTGCAGGTTTGGTCCTCCTATAATGTAATTAATGTCACACACACACACATATATTACATTTTAATGACAAAAAATACATATATGTGTGCAATTTAATGGTATAATTTAACATTTTTAATTAGTTAAACTTGTTAAAACTTTTTATATATACATTTATACATATATATTTTTATATTAAATATTTATTACAAATATATTAAGCAATTTTAATAATGAATATTAAATAACGCAAATTTATTAAACGCTACTTTACTTCTTTTTTTAAGTCTCTTGTGATTTATTCATTTAAGAAACAGTAATATTATGGAATATTATGGGAATTTAAAATAAATGTTTTATATATATCACTGATGCTTTAGTTAACTGTCTTATTTCACTTTGTTAAGTATTTTCATGCTTATGCTGAGACGCTAATAAATACATTATGATTTCAGAAAAGCATCATGAAGAAAACAGTGTTTTTTCCCGGGAAAGTCAAAGTGTCTTTCAGGAAAGGACCATCAGGCCATTTACGCCGGGACCCATCAGAAGAGGCAAAAAGAATTAAAGACAACCCTTCACTGCAGGACAAGTCAACACCTCAAAGAGAAGACCTGGTCAAGTTGAATGCCCGTTCTGTTGTGTTAAATAGAGGAGGGGATGTCTCTGACAAGCAAGAAGTGTTGGGAGAATACATTCTTCAGTTCGGCAAGTACAAGGGCAAGTCTTTCAAGTGGTTATTAGAGAATGACGTCAGCTATGCTTTGTACCTGTCCGATAAGGTTGAGGAAGAAGAACAGGCTGGGCAGTTCCATCCAGAGGGTCCATGCAAGGATAGTCTCATTTCCTTTCTTGAGTACTCAAGAAGCTTTAAGGAAATTGAAGACCTTAAACAGTATCTGTCTCAAAGACCAGATCCAGTGGCAGTTTTGACAGAGGATGACACTACTGTTGGATTTGGATCAAGAACACAAGACACTTGGAGGAAAATTTGGGATACCAGGGCAGACGGATATGCTTCCTTTATAATGAGGCAGAAGTGTGTTCCAGGCAGCAAAATGTACAATTTGCAGCAGTATCTTTTAAAACAGCTGACCAAAACCACTCCTCCGTCGCCCTCACCATCAGCTTCCACTGCAAGATCCCCTGTTCCTTCCACTACTGCCTCGGATCAGCCTGGTGAGTTAATACAATCCATGCAAATTTGCTTATATTGATTCTTAAAGCCTACTGATGCATTTGTTTACTATAAAATGTATTTTATTTTATAGTAATGGAGGAGGATGAAGAACTGGAGAGGATGATGCTGAGTCTTTCTCCAACAAAATATCTGAGTAAGTAAATCATGTGTCATGTGTGTTATATATATACCCATGTCAAATTCAGCATCTTTATGACACATAAAATTGCACATACTGGAGAGAAATCATTTAAATTATAATGCTTGATTTTTAGGATCATCTGCAGCCATGGGATCCACAGTATTATCTACAACAGGTTACTTTCCACATCAGTTTTGGAGGCGTATTCCTTTACATACAGACTTATCCTCCATTTCTGATTTGTATTATCTTATTTGTTGTTTTGGCAGTGTTCTTGCCTGTTCTAAAAAACATGTTCTTTTGTTCTAACTACTGTTAAGGTTTGAATATACCAGTGGTGAGGGTGAGTGCACTTCATGAATTGTATGCATGCTATTTAAACTGTTTTTATTTGTTGTGAAAAGTGGACTGTTTACTTACAGACATTTGAACATTATTAGAATGTGCATTACTAGAATAAATAAAAGAATAAATAGAATAATATAATAAATAATGATTCTAGTCATTCAATGTAATCAAGACAATCAAATACATATCATGTACATTCAGTGTTTTAATATGTTTTTAATTTCCTCCTTGTGCTTTTCCTTGCAGGTCTGCCGCAGCCTCCATCAACACCAGCTCCTGTGTGTAGGCCTTCTTCATGGGGTGAAGGCTCTGTACCACCTCGAGCAGCACAATCAGCACCTGCCCCAATGCCATCTGCACTGACTGAAACCCCTGTTCCCAGCTACTGGAACAAAAAAAGTAAAGACAGTTAAACACACATGCATTCAATGTGTTATACATGCAGATACACACACACACACACACATATATATATATATATATATATCCTTTGCTTTGTGTTCCATGCAGTTCTGCCACAGCCTTCACCGACATCACATGCCGTCTCTAGTTCTCCCAGTCCACCAGCTCCTGTGAGTAGGCCTTCTTCACGGGGTGAAGGCTCTGTACCACCTCCTGCAGCACAATCAGCATCTACAGGTCCTGCATCAATGGAAGTACCTAGCTACATGCAGGATATTAGCCACTGGAACTGCTCTCTACACCAAAGAATCTGGATGAAAACAGAGATGGAGTCCATGGGGCTCTGGCCAGGATCACACCCAGTGAGACACCTCATGAACATGGTCTCCTTGTGGCGCTATCCACCTCAGCCTGAGCTTATAGAGACCAGCATGGGCCTTCCGTCTCCTAAATACTTCCAGCTCCATCCCTTTTTCATCTGGAAACCTGAGCACAGTATAAGTGAAAGGCTTAGGAACAACTACATCCTGCCCTGTCTCTACAGCTGTCCAAATCCTCATGTTGTGTCCTCTGGTGTGGGAAGACCCCGAGTCATCCTTGGCACTACTGGGCAATATTACATCCTTGCATCACGTCTGTGCTGTAAGGCATGTAAAAAATACTGGTTCGCTGATAAGCCTCAGTGGGTGGACATGCTACCACAGCGATTCAGGAACATCTTGCCAGCCTTCCTCACCCATAAGAAGGCCATCTGTAAAACAGTGATGGATGAGCTGAGGCGCTCTGGAAATTCCCCCAATGACATGGCCAACCAGCTGTCTGAGGTTCTTCACCTTAAGTTTGAAAGAGCCCACCTGGCTTACCTTCTCATTGTGCAGAACGTCAGGGATGCTGAAGCAGGGCTGTATGGCCAGAAAACCATCACAGGGGCATTGAGGAAGGATGACACACCTGCACCGTTTGGGGGTTACGAAGATACTGATGGGTGGCATGGGGTGTCTGTGTCTGCACATTATCTGGTGGAGTGCCTGCTTCAGGAATATCAGCGGCAAGAGACAGCTCTCACTCAGCTCCTTCAAGGCACTTTTGGACAGGTGTTCAGGTCAGATCACACACGCAAAGTTGCTAGAAAAGTGACCCTCTCATCTGGCACAATGTCATCCTATGCTGTGATGAACGAAAACTGGATGATCCTGTCCTGGGTGATGCTGCAGTCTGAGAGTGAGCAGTCCTTAACATCAATGTACTGTGGGATGGCCAATCGCTACAGTGCTGCTGGCATACCCAAGGCCAAGTACCAGTGGGTGGACAGGTAAGCATAATTACATCTCATCACACATCACATAAAGTAGTGTAAGCAAAGGTAATGAATACATTAAAATTTAATTTAATTTTCCTTTTATGTACTTAGGGACTGCTGTGCCGCTTTCAGAGTGATGGACCCAGGACCGTATGAGCACCAGCAGTGGGAAGCTTGGAGGACAACTGATGCTACTGTGGCAGAGGTTACATCAGGAAACCTCAAGAATTTACATGCCGCTTGCCAGAAGTACAATGAGGACATGGTGGTCAAACTAGACTTGTTTCACTGTATGCGGCGATTCACCAGGGAATGTGTTTCGGAGCACCATCCTCTGTATAGTTCCTTCTGCCAGTTCCTCTCTTCTGCCTTCTCTGTAGTAGATCAGAGTGACCTGGAGAAACTGAAGAACGCATACAAGTTCTGTGGAATTGAGCCTGCTAATCCCACCAAGCAGCACATCAGAGCGCACTGCAGGACAAAAGTGCCACATCCTCAAGAGCTGGTCCAAAGAGTGGAAGAAGTACTCCACCATTTCCATCTTGCAAAGGATCCCAACAACATCTTCCTTTTTAAACCCTCAATGTTAAAATTGTGGTGGATTCAGCGTATCCATATCCTTAGAGGCTGTCTGAGTGACCCTGAGGTGGAGGAAGGAATCCTCTACAGACATGGTGGAACCCTACAACTGAATCATGTCAAGGGTGAAGGAGCTGCTGTGCCCATCTGGATCCCTGTCAGAGGCACTTCACAGCAGGAGGGGTTTCATTTCCACCAGGCTCACTGGGTAACGGGCAATCGCGTCTCTCCTGAGCTGTTCCAGGCGCAGGGTATGACTGGTGTGGCACGCTGGAATTATCAGCGGCTGGTGGACCTGAAGCAGCCTGGGCTTGTCTTACCTGGAGTGTTTGACCCTGTTTTGATGATGGAGTTAAACAGGGCATCTATAAAAGTGACAGGGCAACCCAAATATCCAGCCTTGCACATCTCCAGCAGGGACACAGGAGAGAGGTTTGGCCTACAGTATGTGGAGCCAGGCTGTCGACCTGTGCCTCTTGACTTTGACAAACACAAAAGCAGGAAGACAGACCTAGAGATGCAAGAAGAGTCTTCATCTGGCATTGACTTTTCATTTCCATCTCAGGTAACTTCTTTGATAACAGACTTTTAATTTTAAAAAATACTTTATAATTCTCGCTCGCATATTACACTCATTTTGCTCAATTTCAGAAACGCTTAGAGGATTCCTCTTCTGCTGAGACCCTTCTTGCTGCTGATCCAGAGGCCACCCCACAGGCTGTGATTTTTCACTGTTTTTCTACTCCGAGTGCTGTGACAGTGAAGGAACACACATCTGAGGAGTTTCTTTTAGATGCAGGTAATTATATTATTCATACATCAATGTGTGTTTAATCTGTCTGCCTAATCTATGCACACAAAACAGAAATACTTCATTTAATAATTTTGTGAATCTCTTTTAGAACTGCCAAGCACACCACCACTGCCTATAGCTGCTTCTCCCTGTGCCGCTCGGACTGGACCCATTAAGACAGGGGGTCGAGTCTTTGTGTTGGACCATAACAGATGGACAGATCCAATGAGAAATGTCATTGATGGTTTGCTGGCCAAGCACCACGGGAGCAAGGACCTACTTACAAAGGTGGATGCTGAATATGCTGCTATGGTACAGAGTGCCTGCACTGACCCCAACAGCCTTCTGCACTCAACCACAAAGCAGCACATAAGCAGGTACATAAAACACCTTGCTAAAAAAAAGAACACTAATGCTTCACTTAACACCAGTCCAGAAAAGCTCCTGGAGACACAGCAGTTATGGCAGCGTCTTCACTCAGGCAGTGAAACCATCAGTGTCCCAGTGACAGTACTGCCACCTGCCCCAGTCAATCCACCCGCAAAGAGTGTTCCTGAGGCTGTCTCTCTGGACCAGGCAGCGCTTGAGAAGATGGTGAAGGACATCATAGAGAAGCAGCAGGCAGTTCAGCAGCAACAACAACAGCATATGCTGCAAAAAAAGCACACTAGATCCTGTTTAGCCTGTGGTCAGCCTAAGTCTCGATACATGGGTGATGGCACCTCGATACATTTCTTTTATCAAGGTGGTGATGTTAAATACTTCTACTGCTCCAAGAAAGTATTTGACACATATTCAGCAGAGGGCCTGACCAACCCCAGAATGCCTTTTGAAGACTTTGCAGAGACTCCTTTTTTTCAGCGGGAACTGGAGGCCTCTAAGCAGAGAGGAGCAGAAACGAAGAGGGTGATTGAGGAGAGGAGCAAGAGGAAGTCATTGGTGGAGCATCCTACTGGTCGTCTGTGCAGATTCTGCCACCTGCCACTGAAACAAGGACCCAACAGTCCTCATATTCACACTGGTTTCCCTGGAGTGACAGGCAAATACATTTACTGTCCTGCTAAAGTGTTTTCCCTTTATCAGGCTCAGGGAATGAGTGCAGAAATTTCATGGAGAGACTTTCAGCAGTCTCCGTTCTATGAGGCTGAGAAGCAGAGGTGGATTGAGGAAAAGAAAAAATGACTTCACTGGTAAATGACATGCCCAGACCTCAAATACTGTTTTATAACACAAAGACATTCCTTGCACAATGTTATGCATATATGTATAAACAACATATTACTGCACTTTTAATATAGATATTTTAAAGATTACATTTATTTCCATTTGTTCACTAAAATACCAAAAGTTTTGTCCTTGTTTGCATTGCATTTTAGTGTGTTTTTAAAGTTAATTTTATTGACTTGCATTATTTTATCTTGCTCAGATGTGTAAACACTAAATAATAATAACTGTTAATATTGAACTCTGTACATAATTATTTAATTTAAAATATTTCTTGTTTTTTCCTGTATTCTCCACAATTTTAGATTTTATTATTATTAATGTTGTTGTTGTTTAATCTACAAGTATTTAATACATTACCTATATATATATATATATATATATATATATGTATATCTGTACTATAAATAAAACAAAACTCTCTATTTGGTGTTTATTGGTTATATTTCATATATTTTGGATTTTTGTACATAGTTATACAA
>NC_138743.1:35315782-35335782 GCF_965113295.1 Leuciscus leuciscus | reverse complement strand
TTTCTTGATGTGTGCCTGACCCCCTTTGTCCCAAATATTATGCCTATGTAGTTTGTTGGCTTGTAATCACCCTGTGGTGCCCACAATTACAAGAAATGATGTACCTCCTTGATTTTAGATATTAGAACTGTCATTCGCGGTATTGCCGTGTTCCACCAACCCCAACGATGCTGAATCTTTAACACAAAATATCAGAGAATGCATTGTTTTATTAAATACCAGTGTTATTAAGTTATGGACGAATTCATCGTTTCAAAACCCCGCGGAAAGAAGGCGTATAGACCTCAAAACGTCAGGAGGTGGGCCCATACGTTGTTAAAGACGATTGGCCCACGTACGTGAGGGAGGCGTGAGTTTAGCCCTTTAAAATTGCGCGCCCCTTTCCTCTCATCGCAGTCCGCCAGAGAGAGAAAGAAGACACGCCTCCTTCCCTCAAGGAAGCTCCGCTCGCTTTTATTTTCCTTTTATTTCCAAGTCTTTTCTTAGAACTACTATAGTATAGTCTTCTGAAACCAACCCACAAAATCAACTTAAGGCTAAAGATAATCTTTGCTGAGTCTTCGCTCGCTTCAAGTCGCCACGGCAACCAGAACGCTGTGACCACGTGATCCCGGTGTCTTTACCCAACACAGACGAAAGCACCCAAGGAAGGCCGATCTTTCAAACAGAGTAACGTAGATCTTTTAAATTTGCAATCTGAAGGAAATGCTGTTTAAAGTTGCCTAAATATTACTAAGAAACGTTGGGGTTTTGTGGTGAATGACTGAAACTGTTTCTATCTCTCCCTCTAAATTCTCTTTCACACACACAAACATACACGTTCACGCACACACATACTCTCACCCACGTGTGCCGAGATAAACACACTGCCACGTGCTCACGGAGCTGTCGGCAAACCCATCTCTCCTTACAAAACGCTACCCTCTCAACATCTCACACGAACACCTAAAATCATTCTTATCTCCATTCTTCACTATTAGTTTCCTCTCTCTCTCTCTCTCTCAAACCTTTTTATTTTGTTGTATTTCTGTATTACGATCGTTATATTGCTTGTTTTGTTTATGCATTTTTACTCCTGCGTGATTTTAAATGATTGTGTAATCGCTAGCTTGTTTAAATAAACTTTGTTAAATCATTTGAATTAAGTTTGCCTGTTTTGTTTCAAATTCTGAGTCCCTGAGTAGTGCAGATCTTACCTTATAAGCTCTACGATTTCTTTTATTCTTAAAAGAAACCTAAAATTGTCTAAAACACGAAGATAATTATCTTCTTTGTGGCCACAAGAAAGTGTTATCTATCAGTGTTAAAGACGCCCGATTTCTGTTCATGAATCATACATTCTGTCTGCTGGACGGCCAATCTGTGTGATAAATGAACAGTCTTCAACTTTTACCTCAAATTCCCCCAAATTGAGTAAATTCTACCCGTCTCTATCAGTGATTATTACAAGTAACTGTGTAATCGCTGATACAAGCCGAGGTTGTGACCTATTCCCTAATTTGAATAAATTAATTTATGGAAGCAACAGATGCATATTCACATTGATGAATATTACCGCTAATTTGAGCTAATTAATTCCCCAACACAAAGTCATTGTTGTTACATAAATATTGGTTTTTTGAATGCGGGCACTCTCATACTCAGTTTTGATGCAAATTGTGCAATTTGATATTCATGTGTGATTTTTGAAAGTTTAACGTTTTTGTGCGCGTTTGAATCTTGTAACGTTACTAAACAAGTATTGAATTACTGAATAAGTCGACTCGAAAAACTGATCAAAGGGCAAAAAGCCATAACCCACCAGTTAAGTCTGGTCGTGGAGAAAAACTGCAGTTAAGTTTACAGTATTGTTGCGAGTCCAAAATTAGAGGAAAATAAACATCTCTTTTACTTGACCGTACATGTAATTCTGTTTTAATACCTGTGTTGGAACAAAGGAGTCCATCAGGCATTGTTACCGGTACTTCTGTAAATCCCGAGAGCAAAGTAAGCTACTCCGGTCAGAAAGAATATTCTATTGCATGTCGCTAGCTACGACACATTACGGGTTAAACCACTGGCTTCGCTAACCAGCAAAAAAACCCGCGTTATAGTTTCTGCACAGAACAGAAACAAAAGATCCGCCGTGATCTCTCAAGAATTTATTTGCAGTGTAATTTATGTGTTTGCAAAAGGTCTGCGTGACCTTTTTAAAGAATTTAGTTGCAGTGTGATTTTTTTTGTGTGTTTGTAAAAGGCCTGCACGCGTGAAATTGCGATTGCTGAAGTCAATCCTACAGGCGTGTATTGTTCTCATGTTTTAAATTTACCACCTCGTGTCTTTGTTCCGCGTAAGCGCAACACTGCCACCGCGTGGTCGACGACGGGGTAAACACCCGTCGGCCATTTCCTTCCGCCTTGATTTTTGGTGATAAAAAAGTAAATAAATAAATTCGCGGTCGTAAGTATCTAAGACGCTGTTTAAATACATATTTGTATTTACAGCTCGCTAAGTTCGTTTAAAACAACCCTTGTATTTTGAACTGAGACATTTTATTGTGAATTTAGATTCCCAGAAAGGAAACCGGAAATTATAGAGTGTCTCAATCCAAAAGCACTGATAGTTCACCCGGAAGAGGACAGTGCCCCACGTGGCCACACCCCTCCAGGTCAACTATCCCTCTTCTCCTCGGGGTCACTATACCCTGCTGTGTTTTCCACTTTTAAATCTACATTGATGATTCTGTTTGGGTTTACTCCCGTTTTTAAATAATCATTTAATAACGACTTCAATGTTATAGTGATTATTTTATTTTGTTGTTGAAATCCTTCCATTTCTAAAAGAGAATTTTTTTTTTTTTTTTTGTTATTTCCAATCATCATACCCCTGAGAAAGACAGAGCCCCCTAGTGGAAGCTCCCTGTCCAAGTCAGCTTTCTACAAATTTACTCTGTTGAATTTCATTCCATAGATGCTGATTTCGAATGATTAGTTTGTAATCATTACAAAATAACTTAAGTGTTGTTTGATTGTTATAAATAACCATTCGAATTCTCTGTTAAGGTACCCCAGGATTATTTGGATTTGATTTTAAGCCAATTTTGAATTAAAAGTTTAAGTGTGTCCAACAGTTAAGGCGAACCGACGAGAGGAAGAGCGCCCCCTAGAGGCTCTATTAAACCACTACAGTGGTCTACCGCACCGCTTCTCCTGTTTCCACCTACATCGAGAAACCGCTAACCTTCTTCTGTTTCACCTTTAACTGACAAGACCATACACCCTTTTTATTCGGTTTTTCCGTTTCAAGGTTGGTTTAATTTTACTTTGTTTTTTTTTTTTGTCCTCTCTGCGAAGTTTTACCTTGTTATTATTGTTTTACCACATAACCCATTTGGTGTAAGCAAGAAATCTTAATCCACTTTAGAGTCCCTTGTTTCACTCCATGTTGTGGCTCTTATAGGCAAGAATCTCAGCACTTGCAGTGGACTAGGAAAGTCCCGGTTTGACCTCTGTGGGTGAGTCTCCCGACTGACGTTTCCGACACTGACCGTGCGGTGACCCTTGAGTTTCTCTTACCTCTGCCACGGGCGGCGGCACGCAGTGCGTGACCTCAGCAATCCGGTGCTTCGGAGTGTCAGCCATAAAAACCGACGCAAGAGTCAATTGTTGGGACCGCTGCGCAAACACTAGGCAGCCCCTGCCACCGTTCTGTGACGCACTCACCTTTGCATTGCGTTTGGTTGGTTGATATCTCCGGAACTACTAGGATTGTGTTAAAAGTCACCCTGTTTGAGGGGTCGTGTCCGTGAGCAGAGTAACGGAGAATCCAAGGTCACGGCGGCCAGGTGTTCGGGGCGCCAGGAAGGTTGACCGCGCTCAGGGAGGGCCGGCCGGGGCGACCTCCGTCCATTTCAGGTAAGACTAAATCATTTGGAAAGAAAAAAGAGAAAACTCTGCCTCCCGCTATAAGCCACATAATCTTAAATACCTCCCCCAAGGCACATCCTTTGTGCTATTAGTGTCCAAATTACAGCTCAGATCAAATCACTGATATTTTTGTTTTTGTTTTTGTGTTCAATTTCTGTTTCTTCCTCCCCTTCAAATCCTCGCCTACTCGGGCCTTGCATGTTCTGTGGTAACTTGTTTTTCAGTGCACCAACGAGACCCCAAAAAGCTAAGTAATAGAGGGACAACTGAACAGTCTCTATTCCGGGTCCTATGCTGACCCGCCTAACTGTCTAAAGTCAGTTAGCCCAAAGTTCTATAGACGGCATACCGTCCTATAGTTTATTAGCTTCACGACACGATTGCATTGGCCCTTCTTGTGTGTGTGTGTGTTGTGTTTTCTCTCGCCTACAGTGAGTCAACATGTCGCGCTCATCCAGCCCTGCGGCTCACTGGAGTAGCCTAGAAGCTTGGCTGTCCGCCATGACTTCCGGATGTCTATCCAAAGACTTCGGTGACCCAAAACTCCTGACCCAACAGGAACTGGACAACAACGTGGACCAGATCATGTCCCAGGACCCCACGCAGGCCTACAGTTCAAAAGAATGGAGTCGCCTCATCGGGAGTCTCTCTCACTACCTGGTGTCCCAGGCACGTCTGCTGGAGGAGGACAAAGCCCAGCTGGAAAAGGACAAAGCCAAGCTGGAAAAGGACAAAGCCCAGCTGGAAAAGGACAAAGCCAAGCTGGAAAAGGACACCGCTGGACTAAAGACTCAGCTAAAGGAGGCCTGCAAACAAAAGGAGCTGGCACAACAACAACTGGATGAGCTACTTCTGGGAACTGAGGAGGAAACACACCCGGAACTACAACAGGAAGTGGAAAGACTGCAACAGGAAGTGGAAAGACTACAACAGGAAGTGGAAAGATTACAGCAGGCCCTGGAGGACCTGCGTCTGGACACGGACAGGACAGTGGAGGCGGAGAAACAGACCACGGCTGCCCTAAATTCCAAGCTGCTACGTGGAGAGGATCTGCTAGCAAGAGCACGCACAGAATTAACGGACAGAGACGCTAGAGTCAAAGTTTGTGAAACATTTTTGCAGAAAGCCCGAGCTGAAATTGACGAGCTCATCCAACAAAGACATGAGCTTAAGGGCGAGCTGGACATGGTCCACTGTGAACTCAAACATGTGTACGACCTACAAGATAAGCGGGAGGGGGAGACACACACCACCCCGTCTCTCCTTACCCGCGAACCTGCACTTCACAGCCAAACTATTAAAGCTAAAGAAGAAGAGGAAAGCCCACGTCCTGACACTATCTCACCTGTTGGACCCGTCCCGGAAAGACGAGCCACCAGTCACCGCACAGCCTCTAAAGAACTGGACAAGCTGGCAAGAAACATCCCTACATTCAACCCAAATCCAGCAGGTGGCAACGACGTGCACTCTTATTTAACCGATATTGAATTTCACTTGCAAACTGTGGACAATGTCACGACTTGGGACAAGTTATATCTCCTTCGGACCACTTCTGGGCGCATCGTGAGGAGTTTCCGGGATCGCCAGCCAGAATCCGTTAAAACGAACTATCCACAATTACGACAAGCCCTGATCCGTGAATTCTCTGATCCAGACTCGGACCAAGGCATCATTGCGGCAATGGACCTCAAACAAGCTCGTCTGGAAACGCCGCAAGCCTACTACGAACGTCTGCGGCTCGCCTACTTCGGACCGAGGAATGAGGCACACATGGAAGAGGACGTGAGTTTCAAAACGCTTTTTCTGCGGAATCTCCACCCAAGTCAAAGTGCGCACCTGGGCGTTCTAGTCTGTCCACGGACCCTGTCAATTCAACAGTTACGTGACCTGGCCCACAAAGCGTACGTAAAACAAAAGACTGTGTCTGAAAAACCTGTAAAATACCCCACAGTGTGTGCCGTCTCTGCGCCCGGTCCAGAACTTGCCCTGGAGGGTGCACAGCCTGCCAACTACGAACCCGGCAACAAACAGTCCCGACCGTTCCAAGCCGGCAGAGGACAGCGAAACCGGGGGGGTGTCCACCCAAGGCCGCAAAATGATCGTTTCGGTGGATCCTGGGACCGGCATCGCTTCCCCCACAACCAAAAGGGCGGAGGCAGCTGGGAAGCCGACCGCAACCCCAGAAGGGGCCGACCCCGATCTCCCCGAACCACAAGCCCAGATAAACGGCCAAGGGACCCATCTCGACATGACAACGGTAAAGTCAAAATGGAGCCCACACCCGACAGAAACAGTGCAGCCACGCCCGAAGAAGCAGAACTCATAAGAGCACTGAGAAATCTTGTCCAAAAGAAACCTCACAAGGAAGACAAAGATAAACCAGACACCGCATGACTAGCCCACAGGCCTGAAACCAATGCTCCTCACGCTGACAGCCCACCTGAAACTATTGTTAAACCTCAGACTGCTGAACTCGCTGTCACATCACAAAATGACAGCTCCACTCACTCCCTCAAACTGACAGCCCCGCAAAACACTGCTGTCAAACCAAAGACTATCGAACTCGCTGCTGCATCGCCAAATGACAGCTCAACTCACTCCCTCCCGCTGACAACAACACTTCCTGCACAAGACTGCAGCAGCTCTCACAACAAAATGCCAGACAGCGCTGTCCTAGTAATCTGCACCAACAACGAGACACTAGAGACCTACCCCCACTGCTTGTCAATCAACACACAAGAGCCCATGCCACAACTCCTGGGCAACCTCATTGAGAGAGGAGTGGCACGAAAACTGTACTTAACCATCACCTTAGAAAAGGAAATGCGGCTCGAAGCCCTGGTGGACACAGGTTCTGACCTAACGCTAATTTCTGCTCAACTATTTCAAAAACTCAAGTGTGAAGCGCAAAGACAAAACCGAACTCTTAAATTCCACACTTGTGAGCTGAACGTGCAGTCATACAGCCAGAACGACATCCAGCTAAAGAACTTAGCTCCCATTCACCTGGCAATCGGTCCTATGAGCGTAGTCCACCCTGTGTATATTTCCCCTGTGAACACTTATCAATTTCTCATAGGCAAGGACCTGCTGGACCGTTTTGAACCCTTGTTGGACTTCAAGCATCTACAAATTTGGGCTCAGGTGCGCGAACCCCTCCCCCTCCAGCCGCACAAATCCATTGAGCCAAAATGCCAAGCCACAAGGATTGTGGAAATTTCCTCAGCCAGACATGAGGATGAAATCCCCACAGCTGTTCAGGGTTCAAGTTCGCTACTCTGCACGTTCAGAACAACGCCAGACTCCGATAATTACTGCCCCCAGGTAAAAACTCCCCTGCAGCTGCAGGACGTAACCGCAACAGACATTATCCTGGCACTATGGGCAGACAACTCAGCTATAAGCTTGTCACTATTCAATGCAATTCTTGAACAGACTCCAGACCTGCCCTACACCTGTAAACGCACCCGTTTCCCTTTGAACCCAGAACCAACCTCATTGACATCTGCCAAAGGGATCTGTGCCTTGAACTTGACATGGAATCACCGGCACTTGACCCATTACTTCCTGATCCTGGAAGACCCAGCTCACGAAGTCTACATTGGAGCAGACATCTTGATTCGCCTCAAGGCTCATGTGGACATGTTTAATGAGGTTGTATGGGCTCCATTGATTTCACTGCCACCTGTTCCCATCAGTCATGACAATCTACTGTCAGGTCAGACCATCCCTGAAGTCTGCACCCTCATCAACGAACAAGAAACAGTCGTACCTGCTTACACGAAAGGCGTCGCCGTGCGCCTCAACCTGCGACAGGGCCAAACCCTAAACCACACACTGGCTTTCTTCCAACCTTCACCTGAATGTGTAGAACTCGGACTCACCCTCGAAGCCACACCCCTCACTGAAGTGTCATCTCGGGTAGTCTACATTCTGTTCAACAACTGCACAGCAGCTGACATCAACATCCCCAAAGCCTACCGACTGGGATGGCTAGTCAGTAATGACTTTCATGACTTTGAACTGATACTACCCGTAATAGGGCCTATTCCACCTGCACTGATACCTGAGGGACATACTGACAATACATTGTTCACAGCACCCTTCCAATTCATTGCCATCACATCTGTCATGTCGGTAGCCAAACACCGTGTGTGCAGAACAGAGCTGACAGAGGATCAACACCTCACAGTGTACACAGTCTCCCACCAGCCCGTCAGTGAAGCTGACGCACCTGCCGTGCCGGTTGAAACCAACCCGACTGATGACAAACCAACAGAGGAACCATACCAAGGTTTCGAAGTGCAAGTGCAACAAATTCTACAGGATGCTGATGCCCTTCAGGATGATGCAGACCGCCAAAGACTAAAACAAGTCCTATACAAGTTCAAAGAATCATTTGCGAAAGACTCTTTAGACTGTGGTCTTACGGACCTCCACACAGTGCGTATCCCCACGCACCCCGAGGCTCCGCCCACCTTTGTCAAGCAATACAAGATTCCCATCGCCTCACACGAACCGGTGCGGGAAATCATCGAATCAATGCTTGAGAAAAATGTCATTCGAGCCTGCAACAGCACATACTCTGCGCCACTATGGCCTGTTCTCAAGCCTAATGGAAAGTGGAGACCAACCATCGACTATCGCAAATTAAATCAACAGGTGCCATTGTCACGATGGCCCATGACTCAGCTGGAACAGGAAATCCCACAAATCAGAGGAGCCACCATCTTCTCTACACTCGATGTGGCCTCTGGATTCTGGACCATTCCAGTACACCCTGACGACCAACACAAGCTGGCATTCACGTTTGGCAACCGACAGTACACCTTCAACAGGTGTCCGTTCGGATATGCAAACTCACCAGCTGAATTCAACATATTTCTGAACAAAGCATGTCCAGACGCCAGGATGAGAGGTAACCTGATTTACGTCGACGATGTGCTTATGAAAAGCACGACGGTGGCAGACCACCTAAAAGAAATTGACTATGTTTTAAACCAGTTATCTGCTGCCGGCGCCAAAATAGCCCTCCACAAGGGCCAGTGGTGTAAAAGCAAGGTCAATTACGTTGGCTTGCTCATCGGACCCCATGGCATTGAACCACAATCAAACCGTATTCATGCCATCCAAAACATCAAGCCCCCCACTAACGTCTCAGAACTTCGAAGCTTTCTAGGAGTTTGCAACTACTCCCGACAGTTCATCGAAAACTACTCAGACATCGCCAGGCCTCTAACGACCTTATTGAAAAAGGACTGCCCTTTCGTCTGGTCAGATGCTCAAGAACACGCTATGGTAGAACTAAAAAGACATTTATGCACAGCTCCATGCCTTGCTTACCCTGATCCACAGAAAGAATTCCACCTGGAAGCTGGGTTTTCAAACCAATGTCTCAGTGCTGGCCTATACCAACAACATGACCAAGACAAGAAGGTAGTCGCATATGCCAGCAAGACACTTCTCCCTCCAGAATGTAAATTCTCAGACTGTGAGAAAGCTTTACTCTGTACAGTGTGGGCAATTCAGCGCTTCTCCAACTACATTGGTGCACAAAAAGTCATCATAGAAACATGCCACCAGCCCGTCATGTTCCTCAATAGCCAGCGAATCCGCGACGGCGTTGTCACTAATTCACGCATTGCTACATGGCTAATGGCTCTCCAAGGACGAAACGTCGAGGCAAGATATGCACAAAACCACAAATCCGCTCTAGGTAACGGCTTGGCGGCCTGTCAAAACTGCTCTGACAACTCTCCTGCCGCAACGCTGAACACACCTGAGCCCCAAGAACCACCACTGACCTGCCACAGGTACTTTGACAAGAATGCGTGCGAAGGCATGCCCACAGCCTACGTGGACGGATGCTCCTACAACAGCGAGGGCATCCTAAAAGCAGGTGCAGGGGTACTGTGGGTGAACGACCACCCATGCCCACCACAACACTTCAAGCTAGGCCCCAAGTCATCACAGTATGCAGAAATCGCAGCAATTCTCATAACTCTGCAAATCGCAGCATCAAACAACATCAAAGAACTTCTCATCTGCACAGACTCTAACTATGCCAGACTCAGTTTTGTATGCCATCTCCAGACCTGGAAACAGAATGGTTTCAAAACTGCTAACAACAAGCCTGTAAAACACCAACACCTGTTCCAGGAATGTGATGACATCACAACGACACACGATCTCGCCGTGTACTGGAAAAAGGTAAAAGGACACTCCAAACTCCCAGGCCAAGACAAAGACTTCAATGACCACACTGACGCCCTCGCAAAAGCGGGCGCCCTACACGGTGAACCGTGGAATTCCCCGAAACCCTCACCCACCCCCGATGTAGCAGTGCTAACCCGAAGCAAGAAACCATCACCTGCTACTGCACCTGCTTCGCAGATGCTGTCACTAACCCCACAAATTTCAAACAACGACCTTGCTGAAATGCAAGCCTCAGACACTGCCATAAAGACTATGATTCTCCACCTCAAAGACCCCTCCCCCAACCCAATCGCACCGTCTGACACCACTGATAACTCAGATCTCAGACACTTACACAACAGCAGACACATGCTGCGTGTGCGGGACGACATTTTATGGTTTGTCACCGATGACACCACTTCGCCCAAGCTTGTCGTGCCCCGATGTCAAAGGGGGGAGATGATAAACCACGCCCACAACGCACCTTACGCGGGGCACCACGGTACCAGAGCCACGTATGAGACACTTAGACAAGTGGCATACTGGCCAGGTATGCAGCAGGATGTGGCAGAGTATGTGAGAGAATGCCTGGTCTGCTGTCAGTTTCACCCAACAAACCTAACTCACAGAGCCCCGTTGCAACGCAGAGGAATCACATTTCCCTGGTCAGATCTCCAAATTGATTGGGTGGGACCGCTGCCCAGATCGAGCAGAGGTAACAAATACTTTCTCACGGTGGTGTGTCAGTTTACCAAGTGGGTAGAGTGTTTGCCAGCACCTAACGACACCGCCCAAACAACGGCATATCTCCTGATGAACCACATCTTCTCCCGATTCGGGTTGCCACTGAAAGTCAATTCAGATCGAGGTACCCATTTCACCGCAGAGATCATGCAAAAGATCTGGAGAATTCTAGGGGTACAAGCCAAACTTCACATCAGTCACCATCCGATCTCATCCGGACAGGTAGAAAGGTCTAACCGAACGGTGGTCGCCATGTTGAGAAAATATGTGTCGGCTAACCAGAAAGACTGGGATGTGAAACTTCCCCTGGTGCTGATGGCTATCCGAGCCACACCACAGGAATCCACCAGAGTGGCTCCATTTGAACTCATGACTGGGAGGCAGATGACTCTGCCCTTACACCTGTTGTACCAACCAGGAGACAACAACCTCGTCACCGCCTATACTACGTCCCAATATCTGGACGAGCTCCATAGACACTTGAAAACAACTTTCGCTTTCGCTCAGCAACACCTGAAGACCAGCGCTGAAGGCCAGAAAGCCTTTTACGACAAAAAGGCATCACACCAAGAACTCAGTGTGGGCGACAAAGTCCTGTACTACAGTTTCGCCTTGCCACCCAAGCAACTGTCAAAAAAGTTTCTGCCTCACTGGACTGGACCACATGAAATTGTGAACAAACTCTCTCCTGTAGCATACCAGATCCAGCTTAAACGGGGACCAAGAGAACCCGTTCTCAAATGGGTCCACCGAAATCAAATTAAAAGATATGTGGCCCGTAGTAGGGACAGACAAAAAGAGGCCAATACAAACTAAACTCAACCAAAGCATGTGGATTCAAGTCCCACGAGGAGCCATCCTCCACCTAGATGACCTGGCCTTGTACCACCTCCCAAGTGAAGAGTACCAAGCCGAACTAGAAATTCCGTCTTTCTTCAAGAGCCGCAATTTCACTCTAGATCCCGAACTGGAAGATTGGATTGCAGAAAGGGGGTCACAAATTATCGACATAGCTCCCCTGGACTCAGCCCTTCAAGCATTGTCTCGACTACCCATTCTGAACACTTCACCTGTGGTACAAACATGGACAGCCGCTGATACCGCACTGTGCATTACCAGCATCCTCGGACACGCCCTAGCTTTGGGTTTGGCCTATATCCTGTACAGAAGGATCAACGCAATTCGAACCTCCACAGCCAAGCTCACAGAGGCAGTCTCCGTCGGCTTCAGGAGAAACCTCCGGAAGGATGACTCCCCACTAGAGCAAGCTGAAGACCTCATCGAGCTCACGCTGCAGTCCTAAGCAACACCCGTGTGCAGCCTCCGCCCATCCATGCACCTGTCATCTGACCATTGTTACCGTGATGACTCGACTAGGCCCATACACGCCCGGTCGACTCATCAAAAGGGGGGAATGTAACGGAGAGCAGATCACCAGTTGCATGGTGATTAAATCAAATTAATTAATTCAGTCTAAATCTACAAAACCCCTGTCTCGCTCTGACTCAAGCTATTCTCACATTCCAAAGAACTCTCATTTACGACACCTCTGCTGTTTTGAGATTGCTCTACGCAAGACGTGCAGCCCAAACGGCGCCGAAAAATGGTGTAAATCATTGACTATCTCTCACTCTACATGATCTCTTACGTCTAAACCAACAGAGACCGTCTGTTTATGGCCGGGAGAGCCTCACGCTGACCAATGAGAGCGATCCCGAAAGCGCCCCCCCCCAGGGAGTCTCTCGGACACTGATTTACACATAGACACTAATTAACTCTTCACGACAATAAAACAGTGTTTTAGAGACCAGATACCCAAAACATGTGGTCTGTGCCTAATACATCAATCCAAGGACTCAAACGCACGTACACACATTTACACCCTCACCCTCCCCGGCTCGGAAAGCCAAAAGTTCAACGCATGGTGTGAACTCTGTTTGACACCACACACACACACACACACACACACACAGAAACACACGCAGGTCCACCACGTGGGACTCAAATCCTTGTATGAAATATTTTAAATGTATTTTCTTGATGTGTGCCTGACCCCCTTTGTCCCAAATATTATGCCTATGTAGTTTGTTGGCTTGTAATCACCCTGTGGTGCCCACAATTACAAGAAATGATGTACCTCCTTGATTTTAGATATTAGAACTGTCATTCGCGGTATTGCCGTGTTCCACCAACCCCAACGATGCTGAATCTTTAACACAAAATATCAGAGAATGCATTGTTTTATTAAATACCAGTGTTATTAAGTTATGGACGAATTCATCGTTTCAAAACCCCGCGGAAAGAAGGCGTATAGACCTCAAAACGTCAGGAGGTGGGCCCATACGTTGTTAAAGACGATTGGCCCACGTACGTGAGGGAGGCGTGAGTTTAGCCCTTTAAAATTGCGCGCCCCTTTCCTCTCATCGCAGTCCGCCAGAGAGAGAAAGAAGACACGCCTCCTTCCCTCAAGGAAGCTCCGCTCGCTTTTATTTTCCTTTTATTTCCAAGTCTTTTCTTAGAACTACTATAGTATAGTCTTCTGAAACCAACCCACAAAATCAACTTAAGGCTAAAGATAATCTTTGCTGAGTCTTCGCTCGCTTCAAGTCGCCACGGCAACCAGAACGCTGTGACCACGTGATCCCGGTGTCTTTACCCAACACAGACGAAAGCACCCAAGGAAGGCCGATCTTTCAAACAGAGTAACGTAGATCTTTTAAATTTGCAATCTGAAGGAAATGCTGTTTAAAGTTGCCTAAATATTACTAAGAAACGTTGGGGTTTTGTGGTGAATGACTGAAACTGTTTCTATCTCTCCCTCTAAATTCTCTTTCACACACACAAACATACACGTTCACGCACACACATACTCTCACCCACGTGTGCCGAGATAAACACACTGCCACGTGCTCACGGAGCTGTCGGCAAACCCATCTCTCCTTACAAAACGCTACCCTCTCAACATCTCACACGAACACCTAAAATCATTCTTATCTCCATTCTTCACTATTAGTTTCCTCTCTCTCTCTCTCTCTCAAACCTTTTTATTTTGTTGTATTTCTGTATTACGATCGTTATATTGCTTGTTTTGTTTATGCATTTTTACTCCTGCGTGATTTTAAATGATTGTGTAATCGCTAGCTTGTTTAAATAAACTTTGTTAAATCATTTGAATTAAGTTTGCCTGTTTTGTTTCAAATTCTGAGTCCCTGAGTAGTGCAGATCTTACCTTATAAGCTCTACGATTTCTTTTATTCTTAAAAGAAACCTAAAATTGTCTAAAACACGAAGATAATTATCTTCTTTGTGGCCACAAGAAAGTGTTATCTATCAGTGTTAAAGACGCCCGATTTCTGTTCATGAATCATACATTCTGTCTGCTGGACGGCCAATCTGTGTGATAAATGAACAGTCTTCAACTTTTACCTCAAATTCCCCCAAATTGAGTAAATTCTACCCGTCTCTATCAGTGATTATTACAAGTAACTGTGTAATCGCTGATACAAGCCGAGGTTGTGACCTATTCCCTAATTTGAATAAATTAATTTATGGAAGCAACAGATGCATATTCACATTGATGAATATTACCGCTAATTTGAGCTAATTAATTCCCCAACACAAAGTCATTGTTGTTACAAGCTTTTCTGGACTGGTGTTAAGTGAAGCATTAGTGTTCTTTTTTTTAGCAAGGTGTTTTATGTACCTGCTTATGTGCTGCTTTGTGGTTGAGTGCAGAAGGCTGTTGGGGTCAGTGCAGGCACTCTGTACCATAGCAGCATATTCAGCATCCACCTTTGTAAGTAGGTCCTTGCTCCCGTGGTGCTTGGCCAGCAAACCATCAATGACATTTCTCATTGGATCTGTCCATCTGTTATGGTCCAACACAAAGACTCGACCCCCTGTCTTAATGGGTCCAGTCCGAGCGGCACAGGGAGAAGCAGCTATAGGCAGTGGTGGTGTGCTTGGCAGTTCTAAAAGAGATTCACAAAATTATTAAATGAAGTATTTCTGTTTTGTGTGCATAGATTAGGCAGACAGATTAAACACACATTGATGTATGAATAATATAATTACCTGCATCTAAAAGAAACTCCTCAGATGTGTGTTCCTTCACTGTCACAGCACTCGGAGTAGAAAAACAGTGAAAAATCACAGCCTGTGGGGTGGCCTCTGGATCAGCAGCAAGAAGGGTCTCAGCAGAAGAGGAATCCTCTAAGCGTTTCTGAAATTGAGCAAAATGAGTGTAATATGCGAGCGAGAATTATAAAGTATTTTTTAAAATTAAAAGTCTGTTATCAAAGAAGTTACCTGAGATGGAAATGAAAAGTCAATGCCAGATGAAGACTCTTCTTGCATCTCTAGGTCTGTCTTCCTGCTTTTGTGTTTGTCAAAGTCAAGAGGCACAGGTCGACAGCCTGGCTCCACATACTGTAGGCCAAACCTCTCTCCTGTGTCCCTGCTGGAGATGTGCAAGGCTGGATATTTGGGTTGCCCTGTCACTTTTATAGATGCCCTGTTTAACTCCATCATCAAAACAGGGTCAAACACTCCAGGTAAGACAAGCCCAGGCTGCTTCAGGTCCACCAGCCGCTGATAATTCCAGCGTGCCACACCAGTCATACCCTGCGCCTGGAACAGCTCAGGAGAGACGCGATTGCCCGTTACCCAGTGAGCCTGGTGGAAATGAAACCCCTCCTGCTGTGAAGTGCCTCTGACAGGGATCCAGATGGGCACAGCAGCTCCTTCACCCTTGACATGATTCAGTTGTAGGGTTCCACCATGTCTGTAGAGGATTCCTTCCTCCACCTCAGGGTCACTCAGACAGCCTCTAAGGATATGGATACGCTGAATCCACCACAATTTTAACATTGAGGGTTTAAAAAGGAAGATGTTGTTGGGATCCTTTGCAAGATGGAAATGGTGGAGTACTTCTTCCACTCTTTGGACCAGCTCTTGAGGATGTGGCACTTTTGTCCTGCAGTGCGCTCTGATGTGCTGCTTGGTGGGATTAGCAGGCTCAATTCCACAGAACTTGTATGCGTTCTTCAGTTTCTCCAGGTCACTCTGATCTACTACAGAGAAGGCAGAAGAGAGGAACTGGCAGAAGGAACTATACAGAGGATGGTGCTCCGAAACACATTCCCTGGTGAATCGCCGCATACAGTGAAACAAGTCTAGTTTGACCACCATGTCCTCATTGTACTTCTGGCAAGCGGCATGTAAATTCTTGAGGTTTCCTGATGTAACCTCTGCCACAGTAGCATCAGTTGTCCTCCAAGCTTCCCACTGCTGGTGCTCATACGGTCCTGGGTCCATCACTCTGAAAGCGGCACAGCAGTCCCTAAGTACATAAAAGGAAAATTAAATTAAATTTTAATGTATTCATTACCTTTGCTTACACTACTTTATGTGATGTGTGATGAGATGTAATTATGCTTACCTGTCCACCCACTGGTACTTGGCCTTGGGTATGCCAGCAGCACTGTAGCGATTGGCCATCCCACAGTACATTGATGTTAAGGACTGCTCACTCTCAGACTGCAGCATCACCCAGGACAGGATCATCCAGTTTTCGTTCATCACAGCATAGGATGACATTGTGCCAGATGAGAGGGTCACTTTTCTAGCAACTTTGCGTGTGTGATCTGACCTGAACACCTGTCCAAAAGTGCCTTGAAGGAGCTGAGTGAGAGCTGTCTCTTGCCGCTGATATTCCTGAAGCAGGCACTCCACCAGATAATGTGCAGACACAGACACCCCATGCCACCCATCAGTATCTTCGTAACCCCCAAACGGTGCAGGTGTGTCATCCTTCCTCAATGCCCCTGTGATGGTTTTCTGGCCATACAGCCCTGCTTCAGCATCCCTGACGTTCTGCACAATGAGAAGGTAAGCCAGGTGGGCTCTTTCAAACTTAAGGTGAAGAACCTCAGACAGCTGGTTGGCCATGTCATTGGGGGAATTTCCAGAGCGCCTCAGCTCATCCATCACTGTTTTACAGATGGCCTTCTTATGGGTGAGGAAGGCTGGCAAGATGTTCCTGAATCGCTGTGGTAGCATGTCCACCCACTGAGGCTTATCAGCGAACCAGTATTTTTTACATGCCTTACAGCACAGACGTGATGCAAGGATGTAATATTGCCCAGTAGTGCCAAGGATGACTCGGGGTCTTCCCACACCAGAGGACACAACATGAGGATTTGGACAGCTGTAGAGACAGGGCAGGATGTAGTTGTTCCTAAGCCTTTCACTTATACTGTGCTCAGGTTTCCAGATGAAAAAGGGATGGAGCTGGAAGTATTTAGGAGACGGAAGGCCCATGCTGGTCTCTATAAGCTCAGGCTGAGGTGGATAGCGCCACAAGGAGACCATGTTCATGAGGTGTCTCACTGGGTGTGATCCTGGCCAGAGCCCCATGGACTCCATCTCTGTTTTCATCCAGATTCTTTGGTGTAGAGAGCAGTTCCAGTGGCTAATATCCTGCATGTAGCTAGGTACTTCCATTGATGCAGGACCTGTAGATGCTGATTGTGCTGCAGGAGGTGGTACAGAGCCTTCACCCCGTGAAGAAGGCCTACTCACAGGAGCTGGTGGACTGGGAGAACTAGAGACGGCATGTGATGTCGGTGAAGGCTGTGGCAGAACTGCATGGAACACAAAGCAAAGGATATATATATATATATATATATGTGTGTGTGTGTGTATCTGCATGTATAACACATTGAATGCATGTGTGTTTAACTGTCTTTACTTTTTTTGTTCCAGTAGCTGGGAACAGGGGTTTCAGTCAGTGCAGATGGCATTGGGGCAGGTGCTGATTGTGCTGCTCGAGGTGGTACAGAGCCTTCACCCCATGAAGAAGGCCTACACACAGGAGCTGGTGTTGATGGAGGCTGCGGCAGACCTGCAAGGAAAAGCACAAGGAGGAAATTAAAAACATATTAAAACACTGAATGTACATGATATGTATTTGATTGTCTTGATTACATTGAATGACTAGAATCATTATTTATTATATTATTCTATTTATTCTTTTATTTATTCTAGTAATGCACATTCTAATAATGTTCAAATGTCTGTAAGTAAACAGTCCACTTTTCACAACAAATAAAAACAGTTTAAATAGCATGCATACAATTCATGAAGTGCACTCACCCTCACCACTGGTATATTCAAACCTTAACAGTAGTTAGAACAAAAGAACATGTTTTTTAGAACAGGCAAGAACACTGCCAAAACAACAAATAAGATAATACAAATCAGAAATGGAGGATAAGTCTGTATGTAAAGGAATACGCCTCCAAAACTGATGTGGAAAGTAACCTGTTGTAGATAATACTGTGGATCCCATGGCTGCAGATGATCCTAAAAATCAAGCATTATAATTTAAATGATTTCTCTCCAGTATGTGCAATTTTATGTGTCATAAAGATGCTGAATTTGACATGGGTATATATATAACACACATGACACATGATTTACTTACTCAGATATTTTGTTGGAGAAAGACTCAGCATCATCCTCTCCAGTTCTTCATCCTCCTCCATTACTATAAAATAAAATACATTTTATAGTAAACAAATGCATCAGTAGGCTTTAAGAATCAATATAAGCAAATTTGCATGGATTGTATTAACTCACCAGGCTGATCCGAGGCAGTAGTGGAAGGAACAGGGGATCTTGCAGTGGAAGCTGATGGTGAGGGCGACGGAGGAGTGGTTTTGGTCAGCTGTTTTAAAAGATACTGCTGCAAATTGTACATTTTGCTGCCTGGAACACACTTCTGCCTCATTATAAAGGAAGCATATCCGTCTGCCCTGGTATCCCAAATTTTCCTCCAAGTGTCTTGTGTTCTTGATCCAAATCCAACAGTAGTGTCATCCTCTGTCAAAACTGCCACTGGATCTGGTCTTTGAGACAGATACTGTTTAAGGTCTTCAATTTCCTTAAAGCTTCTTGAGTACTCAAGAAAGGAAATGAGACTATCCTTGCATGGACCCTCTGGATGGAACTGCCCAGCCTGTTCTTCTTCCTCAACCTTATCGGACAGGTACAAAGCATAGCTGACGTCATTCTCTAATAACCACTTGAAAGACTTGCCCTTGTACTTGCCGAACTGAAGAATGTATTCTCCCAACACTTCTTGCTTGTCAGAGACATCCCCTCCTCTATTTAACACAACAGAACGGGCATTCAACTTGACCAGGTCTTCTCTTTGAGGTGTTGACTTGTCCTGCAGTGAAGGGTTGTCTTTAATTCTTTTTGCCTCTTCTGATGGGTCCCGGCGTAAATGGCCTGATGGTCCTTTCCTGAAAGACACTTTGACTTTCCCGGGAAAAAACACTGTTTTCTTCATGATGCTTTTCTGAAATCATAATGTATTTATTAGCGTCTCAGCATAAGCATGAAAATACTTAACAAAGTGAAATAAGACAGTTAACTAAAGCATCAGTGATATATATAAAACATTTATTTTAAATTCCCATAATATTCCATAATATTACTGTTTCTTAAATGAATAAATCACAAGAGACTTAAAAAAAGAAGTAAAGTAGCGTTTAATAAATTTGCGTTATTTAATATTCATTATTAAAATTGCTTAATATATTTGTAATAAATATTTAATATAAAAATATATATGTATAAATGTATATATAAAAAGTTTTAACAAGTTTAACTAATTAAAAATGTTAAATTATACCATTAAATTGCACACATATATGTATTTTTTGTCATTAAAATGTAATATATGTGTGTGTGTGTGACATTAATTACATTATAGGAGGACCAAACCTGCAGAAATTAAAGATGAATGAATACATATGTAAATTAATAAAAAGATAAATAAATATGATAATAGGAAAATAAATAAAGGAATAAACGACTTGATAAAATAATTTTTTTAATTTTTTCCCTTTATTTATTTTCTGCTTTTATACATATACATAAAAAAATTTATTTGTTAATTCATTTTTTATATTTGGTAAGCAAGACCAACCCACCTAATTATCATGCACGGCAAAGAAATGTAAGAATAAATAAAATTGAAATAAATAAAGGTTAAAATAAATAAATCTGGAAATAAATACAAATTGGAATAAATAAATATAAATGAATATATAAATAAATATAAAAATAAAAGGAAAAAATAAATA
>NC_138743.1:35225782-35233282 GCF_965113295.1 Leuciscus leuciscus | reverse complement strand
TCTAAGTATGAATCCTTTCCCTCATAAGACATATGGTAAAAGGGGGCGTGTTTTTCTTCACACAAAGAAGACTTCTTCCCGCTACAAATCAGAAGTGTTGATTCGCTCTGTCCCCAAAACAGGGCGTAAACAGATGTCTGTTAAAAGGAAGATTCTCTCTTCTCTTCTCTCTCTCATCCTTCCGCTTCCAACTCATCCAACTTCTCTGGACCCTCCTCCCCGGCGCAGCGCTTCTCCAAGGAACATCTGAAGGAGGCCCTGGCCTTCTCCATCGAACGAACACATGTTCGAGTCGTAGCTGCGTCTCTGCAACTAAGATTTCCAGCCTCTCCCATCCCGGGAGACGAATCTGAACTTTCTCGGTAACATCACATTCAGTGAGCCTTTCAAGCTTCCCGCGACACCGGAAGACGCAGCAGAAACAGGACACCATCCTCGCTTCTTGCATCAGCTTCAGCCTGACCAAAAAGAGCACTCGCAAGTATATTGATTCCTATAAAAGCTATTCCAGGTGTCTAGGTCTTAGGTCTGTGGACTAAGTTACCCTCTATCTTCCCTCTATATCTTTCTTTCTTTCATTTCATGTTTTTGTGTTCGGTTAAATGTTTATTGGTTTGTTTGCATTTTTACGTACGTTTATGTTTGTAGTTTATATAATCTCTAGTGTGTGCCATTTTATTAATAAACCCATTTATACTTTTAATTGTCTCTGTGTTTGAAAACCCACCTTATAAAAGTCAATGAAACTTCAAGATCTAAGCTACAAGCTCGATATTGACTACCTTGAGTAGTTTTAATTCATAAACTCAGAAAGTTTGATATTCGCGGCCAGAAGATAAAACTTTCGTGGAGTTTAAAAGGGATACCCCTTCTTAACTGTAATGATCAGACAGTACAGAACAAGGTAATCTCGAAAATTGATAAAATAAATGTACATGCGACTTATGAATTATGACCATGCGTTATAAATATTAATATTCCCTATATTCTTGAGCTAATTCACATTTACCCCGAGTCGTTTACGTTACATTATTATGGTGGAGAATGCGGGCAGTTTCAAACTTTGTTTGGTGGACAAATTCAGTTTCAGTTGAATGTGTATTATGGCTATTTAATAATTGTACGCGCGTTTTGAAGTGTGAGATAAGTCGCCAAGGCGAACTCACCCAGCTGATCGCGGGCACAAAGCCAGCCCAGCTCTGCTAAAACTGCAGTCCATGACATTACATCTGTCTCTGTAAAGACGAAGCAAAACTCTTTGCAGTTGATACATGTAACATGATTTAAACCGACTAAATGAAGACGAAGGATCTCTTTTAGGACGAAGACGTAAATCTGATAGTTTTCAGTCGTAATAGGCCTTATGATATACAATACGTTAACGATAACTCCTGGTCAGAAATTGGCCTCGCGATCCAATTTCGTAAACCTACGCAAAAATCATAAAAGTGCTATTTTGATTAATGCTTATGGGAGATGAGCAGATGATAAGTCCTGCTCACAGCTGTTCTGATGCCTGGTGTGCTCACAGCTTAAGTAAATAGATGTTCAACGCCTGTTTGCTCACAGTTTCTAGTGATTAAAACACGAAGTTTGAATGCCTGTTGTTATGTAAACCGTTTTATATGTATAATATGTAATTGGAGGCCAGTTTTATGAATTAAGAAAACGGATGATAATCCCTGTTCTCCTTCTTTAAACCGTCTCATGTGTATAATATATAATGTGTAAATTGGAGACCAGTTTTATGAATTAAGAAAAGACGATAATCCCTGTTCTTATTCTAAAACCGTCTCAATGTGTAATGCATAATGTGTAATTCCTGTTAGTCACATGTTGTGAAACTCGCGTCAGTCTTCCGCATGCAACAGAAGCGCAAAACACCACGTGATTCCAAAAAAAAAAAATCTGCTGAATTACGCCACTGACCGACACTAGAAGGCAGCCTCTAAGTCTGGGGCAGTTCTCAAATTACGCGCCCCCAACCGACGTCATCCTGCGTGAGCGTCGCCTCCCACTGACGTCAGCCTGCGCGAGCGCAACTACGCCATCTCGTGGCGTTCTAAGATAATACTTGCTTTCAATTTCTTTTTCTCTCTGCATTCATTTTTCTCTCTCAAATACTTAACTGCATTCAAGCTTAGCTTATGCTGATATTATTTGGAGTTAGACAATTCCTTTTTCTGTTTTCGACGGTCACACTTTAAGTTAAGTTCGAAAAAAAAAAAAGGAAAACTTTTCGAATTAAAAACTTAGATTCGATTCACTCAGTTCATTGATAGGTCCGCCTAGGAAGAAGCACGCCACCGTGTGGCGATCTTGGGTCGACTTATCAATATCTGTTTAACCCCCAGTCTGCAATTGAAGTGTCTCCTTGCTCCCCTTTTCGTTTGATTATTTTTATGATCCATACTAATAACCTCAGTGTTATTGTAAGGATTATGGGAAGTCATTCTGAATTTCAGTTTTGATTATTTTTAGTATTGATACATCACTGTTATCATTCTAATTTTCTTTCCTTCCTTATTATTATTATTTTGGACCTCTCATTGCATGCTTATTTGAATTTTAATTTAAACAAGTTTGCATTTTTCAAATTGTGTCTATTCAACCAGGTGGACCACTGAGAGGAAACACGGCCCTCACCCTTGTGGCACAAACCCACTGCCGGGGCCTTTTCCTCTGCCTGCGTCTCAAACCTGTGTTGTTTATTCAAATTTTATTTCATTGATAATTATTTTTCTCTTCCCTCTTTCTCCAGTCTCTCCAAGGGGGGGGGGGGGACTCAGTCAGTGCACTGTGGTGAATGAGACGTCATCACTGGTTGGTTTCCGGTGGGCGGGGATCATCTGTCCGACGTTACTGACACTGCACTCCTTCTGGTGTTGGGACCGTCGGAGGGTCTGACCGCGCCCGCTGGTTTCCACCTGGATGACCTCTATTCACCCCAGGTGAACTAAAATTTGATAGAACCCATCCACTTATTAGGAACCACAGAATACTAGCTATTCCTTCGGGTGTATTTTAAGTGCTTGGACTCACCTTTCTCTCTCTAAGACACACTTTCTTTCGAGGTCCTGTCCCGATAACCCACGCATCTCCTGGCCCGATCAGGAACTCTCGCAGTGTTAATAAGGCTTAGGCCTCTTTATTTTATTTTATTTTATCTTATTTGATTTATTTTCCTTAAATAACGCTCCCCGTGTTATTGTTTGTGACATTTCATTGCAGACCAATTCACTTCCTTGTGTTGTGTTTCCCTCTGATCTTCCCTACCTTCAACCTTGTCTCTTTCTCCACTCTGTTGTGATTTGTTTCTTTCATTTCACTTAGACACAGAACCTAAGAGAGACCCCAGGAAAAGCTGAATAATAGAGTGACGATCAAAGCGGGCGTCGCTAAAACGACCCCCAGGCTACCGCCTGTCCAAATTTCTATTGTGGGTTTCATCCATACCCACGAAATTGGCTCAGCTAACTGTCGGCATCAGTTAGCCCCGAAATTCTCATAAACGGCATAGCCCGTATGAGTATAGCTCATTTGACCCTAAAACAAACTTGCATTTTGTCTCTTTTTGTGTGTGCTGTGCTTCTCTCGCCAACAGTAAGCCGAGATGTCGAGCTCACCCTGTCCTGCAGTCCGCTGGGACGACCTTGAGGCATGGCTGAGGGACATAACAAAGACCGTGCTGCCCCAGGACCCACATCGCTCGAGCCAAGAGCAACGGGACACAGACCTGAGCCAGTTCGAGCCCCATGATCCAGCCCAGACATACAGCCACGAGCAGCTGTCCAAAATCTTCGGAGACCTCGCACTCAAACTCGTCGCCAGGGCCCGGGACAGCGAAAGGAGCAACGCCGACCTGCAGCAAAAGACAGCCGCACTACAGCTCCAGGCCACAGAAGCCCGGAAGGACCGAGCCCACACACAGAGTCGGCTAGACCAGCTAATCTTCCTGACCGAGGAAGAGGACGAGACGGACACAACGCTTCAACAGGAAGTTGAAAGACTTCAAAATGCCCTGGACGATCTTCGTCGGCACACAGACCTTACCACAGAGAATCAACACCGTTCCAGGCCAGCAGGTGGCGGCACGACTGTGACGGTGCCCGTCCAAAGCGTCGGACCGACCGCTCGGAAAGATTCTGGAACCAGCATCACCCGCCGTCCAGAACTCCAAGCCCAGACCGTCGAACCTGTAACCACTCTCTCCAGAACACTGGTGAGGCAGAGTCTTCTTACATCACAGATGAAGACAGTGCAGCCACGTCTGACACAGACACAGAAAACGAACACTGACACCTACTGCTTCAAGGTCCTGACTGACCTGCAGTTGAGTAACCAAACCAATGTCTGCGCCACATACAGACAACCCACCCACCCACCCACCCTAACCATTGCAGTGATTACACAGCACAAACGAACTTTACCAACTACACTGCACGCCTCAGAGCCGCTAAAACGCTACCTCCGCTGTGTACAAAAAAAAGTCATGCGGGCCTCTGATGAACAGACTTTTCCTATGCCACCACTTACCCCTCCACCACCCTCGCAGGCCATCCGAGCTCACTGACAACCAGTGCCTCAGACAGCTGTCTGCCACCACGCACATGTTGCGTTCACAAGACTTCAATACGCATTGTGCACCTGTTGCCATCACAGCGCCACAGCTCGTAAAGCCACAAAGCACAAGGGGGGGGGGCCAGGCGTAACAATGACGCCACATGTGCCAAAAAGCCATGCATGGGACATCAAAGCATGTGGCATACCAACCTCAGCGAACCAAAAAGACTGTCCTAAACCAACTAAGGACCTCCATCGCTGGAATTTTTTTTTCTCTCCTTCTCTCTCTCTCTCTCCCTATCGCCCCTAACAGGATGCAGGCCGCAGTGGTTCGCGAGAAAGCAGCCACACTCACCAGGTCTGGCATCCGGCATCGCACGGAGAGAGCAACCCTGAGTCCTGAACACCAAGGCAGGACTCGCACTCAACACAGTCCCTCCAAGCATGGGCAACCGCCCAGCCTGAACACCTCACCTGTGTCCATACCTGGACCGCAGCTGACGCTGCGCTGTGTACCTCCACAGCAACCGACCACGCCCTGACTCCCGTCTTGGCTTTCACCCTGTACCAGACCCTACCAAATGTGAGCAGCCACAGCAAAGCTCACAAAGCCGTGTCTGGTGGTTTCCTATGGAACCGCAAAAAGGGGGTCCCGATCCGGGGCTCGCCTAAACCTCATTTGACCTGAGTCCTCAGTCATCAGCCGCTTGCCATCGACCATTGCGCTAATTTGTTGTTCGATAAAGTCCTTCCGAGGTCTTTATCTAACAAAAAGGGGGATATGTAACGACTATGGCTCGATGGTGTGAGCTTCAAAGACATTACTGACATTCCGATCTCAACAGAAAACCCGCTCTGAACACACACACACGTACACACACACACACACACACACACGAAAGCCACTAAAGTGCAACGTCATGCAGAAATATGGCTCTTGAATGTATACCTTCCGATATGTATGTGTGTGATTAGCTTTGCCTTATAATAGAGGTGTGTTTTGCTAGAGTAAAATCTTTAATTCTGAAGATTCATTGAAAGAATATTCACTCCATAGTGTTGTAACCCTAACTCAGACCATAAAACTTTACGACCCAAGCCTCAAAGGCATTCCAGAACACACACACACACACACACACACACACACACACACACACACACACACACACACACACACTCTGGAACTTTGGAAACAGATATTCTTCCACATAACAAGCCACTGAATGTTGATATGTATTCCTATGTTTCTCAAAGTGTCGTCACTTGCCGTAACGGAAACACTGACAACTTTATTGTGTGTTTAATCAAACTTTATTTGTGTGTAATTATGCATATAAGTGTAACGTTATGTGTCCCCAATCTTTACCTGTCATAATTAATATCTCTGTAATCCTCTCCCTCTCACGGAGACGAATCTTGACTGCAAGGTACAATAATATGCATTTGATTCCAGGAAATATCATATTTCTAAGTATGAATCCTTTCCCTCATAAGACATATGGTAAAAGGGGGCGTGTTTTTCTTCACACAAAGAAGACTTCTTCCCGCTACAAATCAGAAGTGTTGATTCGCTCTGTCCCCAAAACAGGGCGTAAACAGATGTCTGTTAAAAGGAAGATTCTCTCTTCTCTTCTCTCTCTCATCCTTCCGCTTCCAACTCATCCAACTTCTCTGGACCCTCCTCCCCGGCGCAGCGCTTCTCCAAGGAACATCTGAAGGAGGCCCTGGCCTTCTCCATCGAACGAACACATGTTCGAGTCGTAGCTGCGTCTCTGCAACTAAGATTTCCAGCCTCTCCCATCCCGGGAGACGAATCTGAACTTTCTCGGTAACATCACATTCAGTGAGCCTTTCAAGCTTCCCGCGACACCGGAAGACGCAGCAGAAACAGGACACCATCCTCGCTTCTTGCATCAGCTTCAGCCTGACCAAAAAGAGCACTCGCAAGTATATTGATTCCTATAAAAGCTGTTCCAGGTGTCTAGGTCTTAGGTCTGTGGACTAAGTTACCCTCTATCTTCCCTCTATATCTTTCTTTCTTTCATTTCATGTTTTTGTGTTCGGTTAAATGTTTATTGGTTTGTTTGCATTTTTACGTACGTTTATGTTTGTAGTTTATATAATCTCTAGTGTGTGCCATTTTATTAATAAACCCATTTATACTTTTAATTGTCTCTGTGTTTGAAAACCCACCTTATAAAAGTCAATGAAACTTCAAGATCTAAGCTACAAGCTCGATATTGACTACCTTGAGTAGTTTTAATTCATAAACTCAGAAAGTTTGATATTCGCGGCCAGAAGATAAAACTTTCGTGGAGTTTAAAAGGGATACCCCTTCTTAACTGTAATGATCAGACAGTACAGAACAAGGTAATCTCGAAAATTGATAAAATAAATGTACATGCGACTTATGAATTATGACCATGCGTTATAAATATTAATATTCCCTATATTCTTGAGCTAATTCACATTTACCCCGAGTCGTTTACGTTACAAGCTCCTGGAGACACAGCAGTTATGGCAGCGTCTTCACTCAGGCAGTGAAACCATCAGTGTCCCAGTGACAGTACTGCCACCTGCCCCAGTCAATCCACCCGCAAAGAGTGTTCCTGAGGCTGTCTCTCTGGACCAGGCAGCGCTTGAGAAGATGGTGAAGGACATCATAGAGAAGCAGCAGGCAGTTCAGCAGCAACAACAACAGCATATGCTGCAAAAAAAGCACACTAGATCCTGTTTAGCCTGTGGTCAGCCTAAGTCTCGATACATGGGTGATGGCACCTCGATACATTTCTTTTATCAAGGTGGTGATGTTAAATACTTCTACTGCTCCAAGAAAGTATTTGACACATATTCAGCAGAGGGCCTGACCAACCCCAGAATGCCTTTTGAAGACTTTGCAGAGACTCCTTTTTTTCAGCGGGAACTGGAGGCCTCTAA
>NC_138743.1:35208282-35210782 GCF_965113295.1 Leuciscus leuciscus | reverse complement strand
GCAAGTGTACTGGCCTGCTCAACAGAAAACCACATAAGAAATTCTCGCCAACACTACCCACAGTTTCCGCCCAGTTTCGAACTGGGGACCTTTCGCGTGTGAGGCGAACGTGATAACCACTACACTACGGAAACCTGTCTTTCAGGGTGCAGACAGAAATCTTCTGGTGCACTCTTGTTAAAAAGCGTATAACGGTAAAGAGAGCTGAACCCTCCTGGCGTGGCAAACAGTTTAAAGTTTCTATCACAATCCCACCGCTGTTTCTGCTCGGTTTCGAACCGAGGACCTTTCGCGTGTTAGGCGAACGTGATGACCACTACACTACAGAAACCTAATGGTCCTTTGCGTGTGCTTTTTCGAAGATGGCTCCGTCCCATAACCTGCCCTGCAAGCAGTGTGACAGTCTGTACATTCCACAAACAACAGAACAAACCTCATTCGGCATGGCAGTGTGCCTACAGCTCCTTGGTACGATGGCCTTCACCGGTCTCAAAAGTAAGGACTTTGTAGCGAATGTCAGCATGTATATTAAAAACACCTCCACTTGTTTCCGCCCAGTTTTGAACTGGGGACCTTTCGCGTGTAAAGCGAACGTGATAACCACTACACTACGGAAACTTCCGTTGGAGAGCAGTCCGACCTCTTCTAGCGTACGCTTGTTCAAAAGCGACTGAAACGATAGACTGCCCAGTGTTCTTAAAATGGCAAAAAGCAGCTATTTAAAAAAAAAAACGTTATTACGCTACAGGAAACCTCAATGGTCATTTGTTTTATTTTTGTCCTTTTCTAAAGAGTTTACGCTGCAAATCCCCCTGCAAGTGTATTGGCCTGCTCAACAGAAAACCACATAAGAAATTCTCGCCAACACTACCCACAGTTTCCGCCCAGTTTCGAACTGGGGACCTTTCGCGTGTGAGGCGAACGTGATAACCACTACACTACGGAAACCTGCCGTCAGGTTGCAGACAGAAATCTTCTGGTGCACGCTTGTTAAAAAGCGTATAAAGGAAAAGAGAGCTGAACCCTCCTAGCATGGCCAAAAGTTTAAAGTTTCTGTCAAAACACCACCACTGTTTCTGCTCGGTTTCGAACCGAGGACCTTTCGCGTGTTAGGCGAACGTGATGACCACTACACTACAGAAACCTAATGGTCCTTTGCGTGTGCTTTTTCGAAGATGGCTCCGTCCCATAACCTGCCCTGCAAGCAGTGTGACAGTCTGTACATTCCACAAACAACAGAACAAACCTCATTCGGCATGGCAGTGTGCCTACAGCTCCTTGGTACGATGGCCTTCACCGGTCTCAAAAGTAAGGACTTTGTAGCGAATGTCAGCATGTATATTAAAAACACCTCCACTTGTTTCCGCCCAGTTTTGAACTGGGGACCTTTCGCGTGTAAAGCGAACGTGATAACCACTACACTACGGAAACTTCCGTTGGAGAGCAGTCCGACCTCTTCTAGCGTACGCTTGTTCAAAAGCGACTGAAACGATAGACTGCCCAGTGTTCTTAAAATGGCAAAAAGCAGCTATTTAAAAAAAAAAACGTTATTACGCTACAGGAAACCTCAATGGTCATTTGTTTTATTTTTGTCCTTTTCTAAAGAGTTTACGCTGCAAATCCCCCTGCAAGTGTACTGGCCTGCCCAACAGAAAACCACATAAGAAATTCTCGCCAACACTACCCACAGTTTCCGCCCAGTTTCGAACTGGGGACCTTTCGCGTGTGAGGCGAACGTGATAACCACTACACTACGGAAACCTGTCTTTCAGGGTGCAGACAGAAATCTTCTGGTGCACTCTTGTTAAAAAGCGTATAACGGTAAAGAGAGCTGAACCCTCCTGGCGTGGCAAACAGTTTAAAGTTTCTATCACAATCCCACCGCTGTTTCTGCTCGGTTTCGAACCGAGGACCTTTCGCGTGTTAGGCGAACGTGATGACCACTACACTACAGAAACCTCATGGTCCTTTGCATTTTTTTTTAAAAAGAAAAGAAAAAGAACTGGGTGGGAGGAGCCTGCACCAGACATTACCCTGGCTGAGCATGGTGGCATGTGCGGCGGAGCATATTGTCCCAACGTCTCATAGGTACAGCTCGAGTTTCTCTTCATTCACGCAAAAATCTTTCGCCTTTTACTAAAGATTTCCGTGGAGGGGAACATTTACGAGTTTCTGGTATTTTTGGATGCCCTGCTCACAGCAGAGCTACATGCGTTTGTTAAAAAACAGAGGAATTTTTGCGGCTTGCTCCGAAAAGATATTTTTGCAAAAACCACCCACAGTTTCCGCCCAGTTTCGAACTGGGGACCTTTCGCGTGTGAGGCGAACGTGATAACCACTACACTACGGAAACCTGCCGTCAGGTTGCAGACAGAAATCTTCTGGTGCACGCTTGTTAAAAAGCGTATAAAGGAAAAGAGAGCTGAACCCTCCTAGCATGGCCAAAAGTTTAAAGTTTCTGTCAAAACACCACCACTGTTTCTGCTCGGTTTCGAACCGA
>NC_138743.1:35200782-35203282 GCF_965113295.1 Leuciscus leuciscus | reverse complement strand
CACATAAGAAATTCTCGCCAACACTACCCACAGTTTCCGCCCAGTTTCGAACTGGGGACCTTTCGCGTGTGAGGCGAACGTGATAACCACTACACTACGGAAACCTGTCTTTCAGGGTGCAGACAGAAATCTTCTGGTGCACTCTTGTTAAAAAGCGTATAACGGTAAAGAGAGCTGAACCCTCCTGGCGTGGCAAACAGTTTAAAGTTTCTATCACAATCCCACCGCTGTTTCTGCTCGGTTTCGAACCGAGGACCTTTCGCGTGTTAGGCGAACGTGATGACCACTACACTACAGAAACCTAATGGTCCTTTGCGTGTGCTTTTTCGAAGATGGCTCCGTCCCATAACCTGCCCTGCAAGCAGTGTGACAGTCTGTACATTCCACAAACAACAGAACAAACCTCATTCGGCATGGCAGTGTGCCTACAGCTCCTTGGTACGATGGCCTTCACCGGTCTCAAAAGTAAGGACTTTGTAGCGAATGTCAGCATGTATATTAAAAACACCTCCACTTGTTTCCGCCCAGTTTTGAACTGGGGACCTTTCGCGTGTAAAGCGAACGTGATAACCACTACACTACGGAAACTTCCGTTGGAGAGCAGTCCGACCTCTTCTAGCGTACGCTTGTTCAAAAGCGACTGAAACGATAGACTGCCCAGTGTTCTTAAAATGGCAAAAAGCAGCTATTTAAAAAAAAAAACGTTATTACGCTACAGGAAACCTCAATGGTCATTTGTTTTATTTTTGTCCTTTTCTAAAGAGTTTACGCTGCAAATCCCCCTGCAAGTGTATTGGCCTGCTCAACAGAAAACCACATAAGAAATTCTCGCCAACACTACCCACAGTTTCCGCCCAGTTTCGAACTGGGGACCTTTCGCGTGTGAGGCGAACGTGATAACCACTACACTACGGAAACCTGCCGTCAGGTTGCAGACAGAAATCTTCTGGTGCACGCTTGTTAAAAAGCGTATAAAGGAAAAGAGAGCTGAACCCTCCTAGCATGGCCAAAAGTTTAAAGTTTCTGTCAAAACACCACCACTGTTTCTGCTCGGTTTCGAACCGAGGACCTTTCGCGTGTTAGGCGAACGTGATGACCACTACACTACAGAAACCTAATGGTCCTTTGCGTGTGCTTTTTCGAAGATGGCTCCGTCCCATAACCTGCCCTGCAAGCAGTGTGACAGTCTGTACATTCCACAAACAACAGAACAAACCTCATTCGGCATGGCAGTGTGCCTACAGCTCCTTGGTACGATGGCCTTCACCGGTCTCAAAAGTAAGGACTTTGTAGCGAATGTCAGCATGTATATTAAAAACACCTCCACTTGTTTCCGCCCAGTTTTGAACTGGGGACCTTTCGCGTGTAAAGCGAACGTGATAACCACTACACTACGGAAACTTCCGTTGGAGAGCAGTCCGACCTCTTCTAGCGTACGCTTGTTCAAAAGCGACTGAAACGATAGACTGCCCAGTGTTCTTAAAATGGCAAAAAGCAGCTATTTAAAAAAAAAAACGTTATTACGCTACAGGAAACCTCAATGGTCATTTGTTTTATTTTTGTCCTTTTCTAAAGAGTTTACGCTGCAAATCCCCCTGCAAGTGTACTGGCCTGCCCAACAGAAAACCACATAAGAAATTCTCGCCAACACTACCCACAGTTTCCGCCCAGTTTCGAACTGGGGACCTTTCGCGTGTGAGGCGAACGTGATAACCACTACACTACGGAAACCTGTCTTTCAGGGTGCAGACAGAAATCTTCTGGTGCACTCTTGTTAAAAAGCGTATAACGGTAAAGAGAGCTGAACCCTCCTGGCGTGGCAAACAGTTTAAAGTTTCTATCACAATCCCACCGCTGTTTCTGCTCGGTTTCGAACCGAGGACCTTTCGCGTGTTAGGCGAACGTGATGACCACTACACTACAGAAACCTCATGGTCCTTTGCATTTTTTTTTAAAAAGAAAAGAAAAAGAACTGGGTGGGAGGAGCCTGCACCAGACATTACCCTGGCTGAGCATGGTGGCATGTGCGGCGGAGCATATTGTCCCAACGTCTCATAGGTACAGCTCGAGTTTCTCTTCATTCACGCAAAAATCTTTCGCCTTTTACTAAAGATTTCCGTGGAGGGGAACATTTACGAGTTTCTGGTATTTTTGGATGCCCTGCTCACAGCAGAGCTACATGCGTTTGTTAAAAAACAGAGGAATTTTTGCGGCTTGCTCCGAAAAGATATTTTTGCAAAAACCACCCACAGTTTCCGCCCAGTTTCGAACTGGGGACCTTTCGCGTGTGAGGCGAACGTGATAACCACTACACTACGGAAACCTGCCGTCAGATTGCAGACAGAAATCTTCTGGTGCACGCTTGTTAAAAAGCGTATAAAGGAAAAGAGAGCTGAACCCTCCTAGCATGGCCAAAAGTTTAAAGTTTCTGTCAAAACACCACCACTGTTTCTGCTCGGTTTCGAACCGAGGACCTTTCGCGTGTTAGGCGAACGTGATG
>NC_138743.1:35145782-35155782 GCF_965113295.1 Leuciscus leuciscus | reverse complement strand
AAAAAAAAACGTTATTACGCTACAGGAAACCTCAATGGTCATTTGTTTTATTTTTGTCCTTTTCTAAAGAGTTTACGCTGCAAATCCCCCTGCAAGTGTACTGGCCTGCTCAACAGAAAACCACATAAGAAATTCTCGCCAACACTACCCACAGTTTCCGCCCAGTTTCGAACTGGGGACCTTTCGCGTGTGAGGCGAACGTGATAACCACTACACTACGGAAATCTGTCTTTCAGGGTGCAGACAGAAATCTTCTGGTGCACTCTTGTTAAAAAGCGTATAACGGTAAAGAGAGCTGAACCCTCCTGGCGTGGCAAACAGTTTAAAGTTTCTATCACAATCCCACCGCTGTTTCTGCTCGGTTTCGAACCGAGGACCTTTCGCGTGTTAGGCGAACGTGATGACCACTACACTACAGAAACCTCATGGTCCTTTGCATTTTTTTTTAAAAAGAAAAGAAAAAGAGCTGGGTGGGAGGAGCCTGCACCAGACATTACCCTGGCTGAGCATGGTGGCATGTGCGGGGGAGCATATTGTCCCAACGTCTCATAGGTACAGCTCGAGTTTCTCTTCATTCACGCATAAATCTTTCGCCTTTTACTAAAGATTTCCGTGGAGGGGAACATTTACGAGTTTCTGGTATTTTTGGATGCCCTGCTCACAGCAGAGCTACATGCGTTTGTTAAAAAACAGAGGACTTTTTGCGGCTTGCTCCGAAAAGATATTTTTGCAAAAACCCCCCACAGTTTCCGCCCAGTTTCGAACTGGGGACCTTTCGCGTGTGAGGCGAACGTGATAACCACTACACTACGGAAACCTGCCGTCAGGTTGCAGACAGAAATCTTCTGGTGCACGCTTGTTAAAAAGCGTATAAAGGAAAAGAGAGCTGAGAGCTTTTAGCATGGCCCAAAGTTTAAAGTTTCTGTCAAAACACCACCACTGTTTCTGCTCGGTTTCGAACCGAGGACATTTCGCATGTTAGGCGAACGTGATGACCACTACACTACAGAAACCTAATGGTCCTTTGCGTGTGCTTTTTCGAAGATGGCTCCGTCCCATAACCTGCCCTGCAAGCAGTGTGACAGTCTGTACATTCCACAAACAACAGAACAAACCTCATTCGGCATGGCAGTGTGCCTACAGCTCCTTGGTACGATGGCCTTCACCGGTCTCAAAAGTAAGGACTTTGTAGCGAATGTCAGCATGTATATTAAAAACACCTCCACTTGTTTCCGCCCAATTTTGAACTGGGGACCTTTCGCGTGTAAAGCGAACGTGATAACCACTACACTACGGAAACTTCCGTTGGAGAGCAGTCCGACCTCTTCTAGCGTACGCTTGTTCAAAAGCGACTGAAACGATAGACTGCCCAGTGTTCTTAAAATGGCAAAAAGCAGCTATTTAAAAAAAAAAACGTTATTACGCTACAGGAAACCTCAATGGTCATTTGTTTTATTTTTGTCCTTTTCTAAAGAGTTTACGCTGCAAATCCCCCTGCAAGTGTACTGGCCTGCTCAACAGAAAACCACATAAGAAATTCTCGCCAACACTACCCACAGTTTCCGCCCAGTTTCGAACTGGGGACCTTTCGCGTGTGAGGCGAACGTGATAACCACTACACTACGGAAACCTGTCTTTCAGGGTGCAGACAGAAATCTTCTGGTGCACTCTTGTTAAAAAGCGTATAACGGTAAAGAGAGCTGAACCCTCCTGGCGTGGCAAACAGTTTAAAGTTTCTATCACAATCCCACCGCTGTTTCTGCTCGGTTTCGAACCGAGGACCTTTCGCGTGTTAGGCGAACGTGATGACCACTACACTACAGAAAACTCATGGTCCTTTGCATTTTTTTTTAAAAAGAAAAGAAAAAGAGCTGGGTGGGAGGAGCCTGCACCAGACATTACCCTGGCTGAGCATGGTGGCATGTGCGGGGGAGCATATTGTCCCAACGTCTCATAGGTACAGCTCGAGTTTCTCTTCATTCACGCATAAATCTTTCGCCTTTTACTAAAGATTTCCGTGGAGGGGAACATTTACGAGTTTCTGGTGTTTTTGGATGCCCTGCTCACAGCAGAGCTACATGCGTTTGTTAAAAAACAGAGGACTTTTTGCGGCTTGCTCCGAAAATATATTTTTGCAAAAACCACCCACAGTTTCCGCCCAGTTTCGAACTGGGGACCTTTCGCGCGGGAGCCGAAAATGGCTAAGCTTAACTTCTCTTAACTTTTCCCATTCATTCTCTATGGTAGTGCTTAACACTACGGATGCAATATACTTTTGGCCACATGTAGACTTCCTGGCGCTGTTTCGCTTTTTCCGTGGCGGGGGATTTAAAAAGCTGTGTCATCTGTCTATCATTCGCAGTGCAGTATCACCGGTTTTACGATCGGAGAGATTTGTTTACCGGACTTGTCAGCAAACTTGTTTTTTTTGTTACTGTCTAAACTAACTTACCTGCAGACAGATTTTACCTCAGGTGACTGCATAAACGTTATTATTCATATATTTTATCATTTAAATTGCATGTATATTATCATGTAAGTAACATCACAAACCATTCAACAAAATTAACAATACGATTAACTTACATTGTAATCGTATTGTTAATTGTGTTGAATGGTTTGTGATGTTAAGAAACAGTAAACCAAATTTTTCGTTATAAATACAGCTGTTATTTAAAAAGAGTATATGTGTTTGTTAAGGTGAATGTTTCATCATTGATATCTTACTATGTAGGTTACTTGAATACAATGTTTAAAATATGTTAACAGTGCAGTAAGATGTAATGGAGGATCAGACCTGCAGACATTAAAAATGAATGAATAAATAAATGTGATAATAGGAAAATAAATAATGGAATAAACGCATTATTTCCCCCCTAATTTATTATTTTTTGCTTTTATATTTTAATGTTTTTTTTAATTATTTTTAATTTTATTTATTTATTTTTTCCTTTTATTTTTATATTTATTTATATATTCATTTATATTTATTTATTCCAATTTGTATTTATTTCCAGATTTATTTATTTTAACCTTTATTTATTTCAATTTTATTTATTCTTACATTTCTTTGCCGTGCATGATAATTAGGTGGGTTGGTCTTGCTTACCAAATATAAAAAATGAATTAACAAATAAATATTTTTATGTATATGTATAAAAGCAGAAAATAAATAAAGGGAAAAAATTAAAAAAATTATTTTATCAAGTCGTTTATTCCTTTATTTATTTTCCTATTATCATATTTATTTATCTTTTTATTAATTTACATATGTATTCATTCATCTTTAATTTCTGCAGGTTTGGTCCTCCTATAATGTAATTAATGTCACACACACACACATATATTACATTTTAATGACAAAAAATACATATATGTGTGCAATTTAATGGTATAATTTAACATTTTTAATTAGTTAAACTTGTTAAAACTTTTTATATATACATTTATACATATATATTTTTATATTAAATATTTATTACAAATATATTAAGCAATTTTAATAATGAATATTAAATAACGCAAATTTATTAAACGCTACTTTACTTCTTTTTTTAAGTCTCTTGTGATTTATTCATTTAAGAAACAGTAATATTATGGAATATTATGGGAATTTAAAATAAATGTTTTATATATATCACTGATGCTTTAGTTAACTGTCTTATTTCACTTTGTTAAGTATTTTCATGCTTATGCTGAGACGCTAATAAATACATTATGATTTCAGAAAAGCATCATGAAGAAAACAGTGTTTTTTCCCGGGAAAGTCAAAGTGTCTTTCAGGAAAGGACCATCAGGCCATTTACGCCGGGACCCATCAGAAGAGGCAAAAAGAATTAAAGACAACCCTTCACTGCAGGACAAGTCAACACCTCAAAGAGAAGACCTGGTCAAGTTGAATGCCCGTTCTGTTGTGTTAAATAGAGGAGGGGATGTCTCTGACAAGCAAGAAGTGTTGGGAGAATACATTCTTCAGTTCGGCAAGTACAAGGGCAAGTCTTTCAAGTGGTTATTAGAGAATGACGTCAGCTATGCTTTGTACCTGTCCGATAAGGTTGAGGAAGAAGAACAGGCTGGGCAGTTCCATCCAGAGGGTCCATGCAAGGATAGTCTCATTTCCTTTCTTGAGTACTCAAGAAGCTTTAAGGAAATTGAAGACCTTAAACAGTATCTGTCTCAAAGACCAGATCCAGTGGCAGTTTTGACAGAGGATGACACTACTGTTGGATTTGGATCAAGAACACAAGACACTTGGAGTAAAATTTGGGATACCAGGGCAGACGGATATGCTTCCTTTATAATGAGGCAGAAGTGTGTTCCAGGCAGCAAAATGTACAATTTGCAGCAGTATCTTTTAAAACAGCTGACCAAAACCACTCCTCCGTCGCCCTCACCATCAGCTTCCACTGCAAGATCCCCTGTTCCTTCCACTACTGCCTCGGATCAGCCTGGTGAGTTAATACAATCCATGCAAATTTGCTTATATTGATTCTTAAAGCCTACTGATGCATTTGTTTACTATAAAATGTATTTTATTTTATAGTAATGGAGGAGGATGAAGAACTGGAGAGGATGATGCTGAGTCTTTCTCCAACAAAATATCTGAGTAAGTAAATCATGTGTCATGTGTGTTATATATATACCCATGTCAAATTCAGCATCTTTATGACACATAAAATTGCACATACTGGAGAGAAATCATTTAAATTATAATGCTTGATTTTTAGGATCATCTGCAGCCATGGGATCCACAGTATTATCTACAACAGGTTACTTTCCACATCAGTTTTGGAGGCGTATTCCTTTACATACAGACTTATCCTCCATTTCTGATTTGTATTATCTTATTTGTTGTTTTGGCAGTGTTCTTGCCTGTTCTAAAAAACATGTTCTTTTGTTCTAACTACTGTTAAGGTTTGAATATACCAGTGGTGAGGGTGAGTGCACTTCATGAATTGTATGCATGCTATTTAAACTGTTTTTATTTGTTGTGAAAAGTGGACTGTTTACTTACAGACATTTGAACATTATTAGAATGTGCATTACTAGAATAAATAAAAGAATAAATAGAATAATATAATAAATAATGATTCTAGTCATTCAATGTAATCAAGACAATCAAATACATATCATGTACATTCAGTGTTTTAATATGTTTTTAATTTCCTCCTTGTGCTTTTCCTTGCAGGTCTGCCGCAGCCTCCATCAACACCAGCTCCTGTGTGTAGGCCTTCTTCATGGGGTGAAGGCTCTGTACCACCTCGAGCAGCACAATCAGCACCTGCCCCAATGCCATCTGCACTGACTGAAACCCCTGTTCCCAGCTACTGGAACAAAAAAAGTAAAGACAGTTAAACACACATGCATTCAATGTGTTATACATGCAGATACACACACACACACATATATATATATATATATATATATATATATCCTTTGCTTTGTGTTCCATGCAGTTCTGCCACAGCCTTCACCGACATCACATGCCGTCTCTAGTTCTCCCAGTCCACCAGCTCCTGTGAGTAGGCCTTCTTCACGGGGTGAAGGCTCTGTACCACCTCCTGCAGCACAATCAGCATCTACAGGTCCTGCATCAATGGAAGTACCTAGCTACATGCAGGATATTAGCCACTGGAACTGCTCTCTACACCAAAGAATCTGGATGAAAACAGAGATGGAGTCCATGGGGCTCTGGCCAGGATCACACCCAGTGAGACACCTCATGAACATGGTCTCCTTGTGGCGCTATCCACCTCAGCCTGAGCTTATAGAGACCAGCATGGGCCTTCCGTCTCCTAAATACTTCCAGCTCCATCCCTTTTTCATCTGGAAACCTGAGCACAGTATAAGTGAAAGGCTTAGGAACAACTACATCCTGCCCTGTCTCTACAGCTGTCCAAATCCTCATGTTGTGTCCTCTGGTGTGGGAAGACCCCGAGTCATCCTTGGCACTACTGGGCAATATTACATCCTTGCATCACGTCTGTGCTGTAAGGCATGTAAAAAATACTGGTTCGCTGATAAGCCTCAGTGGGTGGACATGCTACCACAGCGATTCAGGAACATCTTGCCAGCCTTCCTCACCCATAAGAAGGCCATCTGTAAAACAGTGATGGATGAGCTGAGGCGCTCTGGAAATTCCCCCAATGACATGGCCAACCAGCTGTCTGAGGTTCTTCACCTTAAGTTTGAAAGAGCCCACCTGGCTTACCTTCTCATTGTGCAGAACGTCAGGGATGCTGAAGCAGGGCTGTATGGCCAGAAAACCATCACAGGGGCATTGAGGAAGGATGACACACCTGCACCGTTTGGGGGTTACGAAGATACTGATGGGTGGCATGGGGTGTCTGTGTCTGCACATTATCTGGTGGAGTGCCTGCTTCAGGAATATCAGCGGCAAGAGACAGCTCTCACTCAGCTCCTTCAAGGCACTTTTGGACAGGTGTTCAGGTCAGATCACACACGCAAAGTTGCTAGAAAAGTGACCCTCTCATCTGGCACAATGTCATCCTATGCTGTGATGAACGAAAACTGGATGATCCTGTCCTGGGTGATGCTGCAGTCTGAGAGTGAGCAGTCCTTAACATCAATGTACTGTGGGATGGCCAATCGCTACAGTGCTGCTGGCATACCCAAGGCCAAGTACCAGTGGGTGGACAGGTAAGCATAATTACATCTCATCACACATCACATAAAGTAGTGTAAGCAAAGGTAATGAATACATTAAAATTTAATTTAATTTTCCTTTTATGTACTTAGGGACTGCTGTGCCGCTTTCAGAGTGATGGACCCAGGACCGTATGAGCACCAGCAGTGGGAAGCTTGGAGGACAACTGATGCTACTGTGGCAGAGGTTACATCAGGAAACCTCAAGAATTTACATGCCGCTTGCCAGAAGTACAATGAGGACATGGTGGTCAAACTAGACTTGTTTCACTGTATGCGGCGATTCACCAGGGAATGTGTTTCGGAGCACCATCCTCTGTATAGTTCCTTCTGCCAGTTCCTCTCTTCTGCCTTCTCTGTAGTAGATCAGAGTGACCTGGAGAAACTGAAGAACGCATACAAGTTCTGTGGAATTGAGCCTGCTAATCCCACCAAGCAGCACATCAGAGCGCACTGCAGGACAAAAGTGCCACATCCTCAAGAGCTGTTCCAAAGAGTGGAAGAAGTACTCCACCATTTCCATCTTGCAAAGGATCCCAACAACATCTTCCTTTTTAAACCCTCAATGTTAAAATTGTGGTGGATTCAGCGTATCCATATCCTTAGAGGCTGTCTGAGTGACCCTGAGGTGGAGGAAGGAATCCTCTACAGACATGGTGGAACCCTACAACTGAATCATGTCAAGGGTGAAGGAGCTGCTGTGCCCATCTGGATCCCTGTCAGAGGCACTTCACAGCAGGAGGGGTTTCATTTCCACCAGGCTCACTGGGTAACGGGCAATCGCGTCTCTCCTGAGCTGTTCCAGGCGCAGGGTATGACTGGTGTGGCACGCTGGAATTATCAGCGGCTGGTGGACCTGAAGCAGCCTGGGCTTGTCTTACCTGGAGTGTTTGACCCTGTTTTGATGATGGAGTTAAACAGGGCATCTATAAAAGTGACAGGGCAACCCAAATATCCAGCCTTGCACATCTCCAGCAGGGACACAGGAGAGAGGTTTGGCCTACAGTATGTGGAGCCAGGCTGTCGACCTGTGCCTCTTGACTTTGACAAACACAAAAGCAGGAAGACAGACCTAGAGATGCAAGAAGAGTCTTCATCTGGCATTGACTTTTCATTTCCATCTCAGGTAACTTCTTTGATAACAGACTTTTAATTTTAAAAAATACTTTATAATTCTCGCTCGCATATTACACTCATTTTGCTCAATTTCAGAAACGCTTAGAGGATTCCTCTTCTGCTGAGACCCTTCTTGCTGCTGATCCAGAGGCCACCCCACAGGCTGTGATTTTTCACTGTTTTTCTACTCCGAGTGCTGTGACAGTGAAGGAACACACATCTGAGGAGTTTCTTTTAGATGCAGGTAATTATATTATTCATACATCAATGTGTGTTTAATCTGTCTGCCTAATCTATGCACACAAAACAGAAATACTTCATTTAATAATTTTGTGAATCTCTTTTAGAACTGCCAAGCACACCACCACTGCCTATAGCTGCTTCTCCCTGTGCCGCTCGGACTGGACCCATTAAGACAGGGGGTCGAGTCTTTGTGTTGGACCATAACAGATGGACAGATCCAATGAGAAATGTCATTGATGGTTTGCTGGCCAAGCACCACGGGAGCAAGGACCTACTTACAAAGGTGGATGCTGAATATGCTGCTATGGTACAGAGTGCCTGCACTGACCCCAACAGCCTTCTGCACTCAACCACAAAGCAGCACATAAGCAGGTACATAAAACACCTTGCTAAAAAAAAGAACACTAATGCTTCACTTAACACCAGTCCAGAAAAGCTCCTGGAGACACAGCAGTTATGGCAGCGTCTTCACTCAGGCAGTGAAACCATCAGTGTCCCAGTGACAGTACTGCCACCTGCCCCAGTCAATCCACCCGCAAAGAGTGTTCCTGAGGCTGTCTCTCTGGACCAGGCAGCGCTTGAGAAGATGGTGAAGGACATCATAGAGAAGCAGCAGGCAGTTCAGCAGCAACAACAACAGCATATGCTGCAAAAAAAGCACACTAGATCCTGTTTAGCCTGTGGTCAGCCTAAGTCTCGATACATGGGTGATGGCACCTCGATACATTTCTTTTATCAAGGTGGTGATGTTAAATACTTCTACTGCTCCAAGAAAGTATTTGACACATATTCAGCAGAGGGCCTGACCAACCCCAGAATGCCTTTTGAAGACTTTGCAGAGACTCCTTTTTTTCAGCGGGAACTGGAGGCCTCTAAGCAGAGAGGAGCAGAAACGAAGAGGGTGATTGAGGAGAGGAGCAAGAGGAAGTCATTGGTGGAGCATCCTACTGGTCGTCTGTGCAGATTCTGCCACCTGCCACTGAAACAAGGACCCAACAGTCCTCATATTCACACTGGTTTCCCTGGAGTGACAGGCAAATACATTTACTGTCCTGCTAAAGTGTTTTCCCTTTATCAGGCTCAGGGAATGAGTGCAGAAATTTCATGGAGAGACTTTCAGCAGTCTCCGTTCTATGAGGCTGAGAAGCAGAGGTGGATTGAGGAAAAGAAAAAATGACTTCACTGGTAAATGACATGCCCAGACCTCAAATACTGTTTTATAACACAAAGACATTCCTTGCACAATGTTATGCATATATGTATAAACAACATATTACTGCACTTTTAATATAGATATTTTAAAGATTACATTTATTTCCATTTGTTCACTAAAATACCAAAAGTTTTGTCCTTGTTTGCATTGCATTTTAGTGTGTTTTTAAAGTTAATTTTATTGACTTGCATTATTTTATCTTGCTCAGATGTGTAAACACTAAATAATAATAACTGTTAATATTGAACTCTGTACATAATTATTTAATTTAAAATATTTCTTGTTTTTTCCTGTATTCTCCACAATTTTAGATTTTATTATTATTAATGTTGTTGTTGTTTAATCTACAAGTATTTAATACATTACCTATATATATATATATATGTATATCTGTACTATAAATAAAACAAAACTCTCTATTTGGTGTTTATTGGTTATATTTCATATATTTTGGATTTTTGTACATAGTTATACAAATATAATGTGAATATCTCAAATAAAGGTCTAAAACATCAAAATGTTCTTTTCAATTATTCACATTCAAATGTTTTCTATATTAAAGATAACTATATCTTATTATAATGTAAAGGTTTATTAAGTTAATTGCACATTTTTTACATCCTACACAAGAACAAATATTACAAGTTTTATTTCATTTTTGTGCACAAAGTTCTTTTATTATATGTTAATCGTACTTAAAGTGTATCTAGATTTAAAAATGATTACCAATTCATTTTATGGTATTTGTGGCAGAGACGGGAA
>NC_138743.1:35095782-35105782 GCF_965113295.1 Leuciscus leuciscus | reverse complement strand
GAGAGCAGTCCGACCTCTTCTAGCGTACGCTTGTTCAAAAGCGACTGAAACGATAGACTGCCCAGTGTTCTTAAAATGGCAAAAAGCAGCTATTTAAAAAAAAAAACGTTATTATGCTACAGGAAACCTCAATGGTCATTTGTTTTATTTTTGTCCTTTTCTAAAGAGTTTACGCTGCAAATCCCCCTGCAAGTGTACTGGCCTGCTCAACAGAAAACCACATAAGAAATTCTCGCCAACACTACCCACAGATTCCGCCCAGTTTCGAACTGGGGACCTTTCGCGTGTGAGGCGAACGTGATAACCACTACACTACGGAAACCTGTCTTTCAGGGTGCAGACAGAAATCTTCTGGTGCACTCTTGTTAAAAAGTGTATAACGGTAAAGAGAGCTGAACCCTCCTGGCGTGGCAAACAGTTTAAAGTTTCTATCACAATCCCACCGCTGTTTCTGCTCGGTTTCAAATCAAGGACCTTTCGCGTGTAAGGCGAACGTGATGACCACTACACTACAGAAACCTCATGGTCCTTTGCATTTTTTTTTAAAAAGAAAAGAAAAAGAGCTGGGTGGGAGGAGCCTGCACCAGACATTACCCTGGCTGAGCATGGTGGCATGTGCGGGGGAGCATATTGTCCCAACGTCTCATAGGTACAGCTCGAGTTTCTCTTCATTCACGCATAAATCTTTCGCCTTTTACTAAAGATTTCCGTGGAGGGGAACATTTACGAGTTTCTGGTATTTTTGGATGCCCTGCTCACAGCAGAGCTACATGCGTTTGTTAAAAAACAGAGGACTTTTTGCGGCTTGCTCCGAAACGATATTTTTGCAAAAACAGTTTCCGCCCAGTTTCGAACTGGGGACCTTTCGCGTGTGAGGCGAACGTGATAACCACTACACTACGGAAACCTGCCGTCAGGTTGCAGACAGAAATCTTCTGGTGCACGCTTGTTAAAAAGCGTATAAAGGAAAAGAGAGCTGAACCCTCCTAGCATGGCCAAAAGTTTAAAGTTTCTGTCAAAACACCACCACTGTTTCTGCTCGGTTTCGAACCGAGGACCTTTCGCGTGTTAGGCGAACGTGATGACCACTACACTACAGAAACCTAATGGTCCTTTGCGTGTGCTTTTTCGAAGATGGCTCCGTCCCATAACCTGCCCTGCAAGCAGTGTGACAGTCTGTACATTCCACAAACAACAGAACAAACCTCATTCGGCATGGCAGTGTGCCTACAGCTCCTTGGTACGATGGCCTTCACCGGTCTCAAAAGTAAGGACTTTGTAGCGAATGTCAGCATGTATATTAAAAACACCTCCACTTGTTTCCGCCCAGTTTTGAACTGGGGACTTTTCGCGTGTAAAGCGAACGTGATAACCACTACACTACGGAAACTTCCGCTGGAGAGCAGTCCGACCTCTTCTAGCGTACGCTTGTTCAAAAGCGACTGAAACGATAGACTGCCCAGTGTTCTTAAAATGGCAAAAAGCAGCTATTTACAGGAAACCTCAATGGTCATTTGTTTTATTTTTGTCCTTTTCTAAAGAGTTTACGCTGCAAATCCCCCTGCAAGTGTACTGGCCTGCTCAACAGAAAACCACATAAGAAATTCTCGCCAACACTACCCACAGTTTCCGCCCAGTTTCAAACTGGGGACCTTTCGCGTGTGAGGCGAACGTGATAACCACTACACTACGGAAACCTGTCTTTCAGGGTGCAGACAGAAATCTTCTGGTGCACTCTTGTTAAAAAGCGTATAACGGTAAAGAGAGCTGAACCCTCCTGGCGTGGCAAACAGTTTAAAGTTTCTATCACAATCCCACCGCTGTTTCTGCTCGGTTTCGAAACGAGGACCTTTCGTGTGTTAGGCGAACGTGATGACCACTACACTACAGAATCCTCATGGTCCTTTGCATTTTTTTTTAAAAGAAAAGAAAAAGAGCTGGGTGGGAGGAGCCTGCACCAGACATTACCCTGGCTGAGCATGGTGGCATGTGCAGGGGAGCATATTGTCCCAACGTCTCATAGGTACAGCTCGAGTTTCTCTTCATTCACGCATAAATCTTTCGCCTTTTACTAAAGATTTCCGTGGAGGGGAACATTTACGAGTTTCTGGTATTTTTGAATGCCCTGCTCACAGCAGAGCTACATGCGTTTGTTAAAAAACAGAGGACTTTTGCGGCTTGCTCCGAAAAGATATTTTTGCAAAAACCACCCACAGTTTCCAACTGGGGACCTTTCGCGTGTGAGGCGAACGTGATAACCACTACACTACGGAAACCTGTCTTTCAGGGTGCAGACAGAAATCTTCTGGTGCACTCTTGTTAAAAAGCGTATAACGGTAAAGAGAGCTGAACCCTCCTGGCGTGGCAAACAGTTTAAAGTTTCTATCACAATCCCACCGCTGTTTCTGCTCGGTTTCGAACCGAGGACCTTTCGCGTGTTAGGCGAACGTGATGACCACTACACTACAGAAACCTCATGGTCCTTTGCATTTTTTTTAAAAAAGAAAATAAAAAGAGCTGGGTGGGAGGAGCCTGCACCAGACATTACCCTGGCTGAGCATGGTGGCATGTGCGGGGGAGCATATTGTCCCAACGTCTCATAGGTACAGCTCGAGTTTCTCTTCATTCACGCATAAATCTTTCGCCTTTTACTAAAGATTTCCGTGGAGGGGAACATTTACGAGTTTCTGGTATTTTTGGATGCCCTGCTCACAGCAGAGCTACATGCGTTTGTTAAAAAACAGAGGACTTTTTGCGGCTTGCTCCGAAAAGATATTTTTGCGAAAACCACCCACAGTTTCCGCCCAGTTTCGAACTGGGGACCTTTCGCGTGTGAGGCGAACGTGATAACCACTACACTACGGAAACCTGCCGTCAGGTTGCAGACAGAAATCTTCTGGTGCACGCTTGTTAAAAAACAGAGGACTTTTTGCGGCTTGCTCCGAAAAGATATTTTTGCAAAAACCACCCACAGTTTCCGCCCAGTTTCGAACTGGGGACCTTTCGCGTGTGAGGCGAACGTGATAACCACTACACTACGGAAACCTGCCGTCAGGTTGCAGACAGAAATCTTCTGGTGCACGCTTGTTAAAAAGCGTATAAAGGAAAAGAGAGCTGAACCCTCCTAGCATGGCCAAAAGTTTAAAGTTTCTGTCAAAACACCACCACTGTTTCTGCTCGGTTTCGAACCGAGGACCTTTCGCGTGTTAGGCGAACGTGATGACCACTACACTACAGAAACCTAATGGTCCTTTGCGTGTGCTTTTTCGAAGATGGCTCCGTCCCATAACCTGCCCTGCAAGCAGTGTGACAGTCTGTACATTCCACAAACAACAGAACAAACCTCATTCGGCATGGCAGTGTGCCTACAGCTCCTTGGTACGATGGCCTTCACCGGTCTCAAAAGTAAGGACTTTGTAGCGAATGTCAGCATGTATATTAAAAACACCTCCACTTGTTTCCGCCCAGTTTTGAACTGGGGACCTTTCGCGTGTAAAGCGAACGTGATAACCACTACACTACGGAAACTTCCGTTGGAGAGCAGTCCGACCTCTTCTAGCGTACGCTTGTTCAAAAGCGACTGAAACGATAGACTGCCCAGTGTTCTTAAAATGGCAAAAAGCAGCTATTTAAAAAAAAAAACGTTATTATGCTACAGGAAACCTCAATGGTCATTTGTTTTATTTTTGTCCTTTTCTAAAGAGTTTACGCTGCAAATCCCCCTGCAAGTGTACTGGCCTGCTCAACAGAAAACCACATAAGAAATTCTCGCCAACACTACCCACAGATTCCGCCCAGTTTCGAACTGGGGACCTTTCGCGTGTGAGGCGAACGTGATAACCACTACACTACGGAAACCTGTCTTTCAGGGTGCAGACAGAAATCTTCTGGTGCACTCTTGTTAAAAAGTGTATAACGGTAAAGAGAGCTGAACCCTCCTGGCGTGGCAAACAGTTTAAAGTTTCTATCACAATCCCACCGCTGTTTCTGCTCGGTTTCAAATCAAGGACCTTTCGCGTGTAAGGCGAACGTGATGACCACTACACTACAGAAACCTCATGGTCCTTTGCATTTTTTTTTAAAAAGAAAAGAAAAAGAGCTGGGTGGGAGGAGCCTGCACCAGACATTACCCTGGCTGAGCATGGTGGCATGTGCAGGGGAGCATATTGTCCCAACGTCTCATAGGTACAGCTCGAGTTTCTCTTCATTCACGCATAAATCTTTCGCCTTTTACTAAAGATTTCCGTGGAGGGGAACATTTACGAGTTTCTGGTATTTTTGAATGCCCTGCTCACAGCAGAGCTACATGCGTTTGTTAAAAAACAGAGGACTTTTTGCGGCTTGCTCCGAAAAGATATTTTTGCAAAAACCACCCACAGTTTCCAACTGGGGACCTTTCGCGTGTGAGGCGAACGTGATAACCACTACACTACGGAAACCTGTCTTTCAGGGTGCAGACAGAAATCTTCTGGTGCACTCTTGTTAAAAAGCGTATAACGGTAAAGAGAGCTGAACCCTCCTGGCGTGGCAAACAGTTTAAAGTTTCTATCACAATCCCACCGCTGTTTCTGCTCGGTTTCGAACCGAGGACCTTTCGCGTGTTAGGCGAACGTGATGACCACTACACTACAGAAACCTCATGGTCCTTTGCATTTTTTTTAAAAAAGAAAATAAAAAGAGCTGGGTGGGAGGAGCCTGCACCAGACATTACCCTGGCTGAGCATGGTGGCATGTGCGGGGGAGCATATTGTCCCAACGTCTCATAGGTACAGCTCGAGTTTCTCTTCATTCACGCATAAATCTTTCGCCTTTTACTAAAGATTTCCGTGGAGGGGAACATTTACGAGTTTCTGGTATTTTTGGATGCCCTGCTCACAGCAGAGCTACATGCGTTTGTTAAAAAACAGAGGACTTTTTGCGACTTGCTCCGAAAAGATATTTTTGCGAAAACCACCCACAGTTTCCGCCCAGTTTCGAACTGGGGACCTTTCGCGTGTGAGGCGAACGTGATAACCACTACACTACGGAAACCTGCCGTCAGGTTGCAGACAGAAATCTTCTGGTGCACGCTTGTTAAAAAGCGTATAAAGGAAAAGAGAGCTGAACCCTCCTAGCATGGCCAAAAGTTTAACGTTTCTGTCAAAACACCACCACTGTTTCTGCTCGGTTTCAAACCGAGGACCTTTCGCGTGTTAGGCGAACGTGATGACCACTACACTACAGAAACCTAATGGTCCTTTGCGTGTGCTTTTTCGAAGATGGCTCCGTCCCATAACCTGCCCTGCAAGCAGTGTGACAGTCTGTACATTCCACAAACAACAGAACAAACCTCATTCGGCATGGCAGTGTGCCTACAGCTCCTTGGTACGATGGCCTTCACCGGTCTCAAAAGTAAGGACTTTGTAGCGAATGTCAACATGTATATTAAAAACACCTCCACTTGTTTCCGCCCAGTTTTGAACTGGGGACCTTTCGCGTGTAAAGCGAACGTGATAACCACTACACTACGGAAACTTCCGTTGGAGAGCAGTCCGACCTCTTCTAGCGTACGCTTGTTCAAAAGCGACTGAAACGATAGACTGCCCAGTGTTCTTAAAATGGCAAAAAGCAGCTATTTAAAAAAAAAAACGTTATTATGCTACAGGAAACCTCAATGGTCATTTGTTTTATTTTTGTCCTTTTCTAAAGAGTTTACGCTGCAAATCCCCCTGCAAGTGTACTGGCCTGCTCAACAGAAAACCACATAAGAAATTCTCGCCAACACTACCCACAGATTCCGCCCAGTTTCGAACTGGGGACCTTTCGCGTGTGAGGCGAACGTGATAACCACTACACTACGGAAACCTGTCTTTCAGGGTGCAGACAGAAATCTTCTGGTGCACTCTTGTTAAAAAGTGTATAACGGTAAAGAGAGCTGAACCCTCCTGGCGTGGCAAACAGTTTAAAGTTTCTATCACAATCCCACCGCTGTTTCTGCTCGGTTTCAAATCAAGGACCTTTCGCGTGTAAGGCGAACGTGATGACCACTACACTACAGAAACCTCATGGTCCTTTGCATTTTTTTTTAAAAAGAAAAGAAAAAGAGCTGGGTGGGAGGAGCCTGCACCAGACATTACCCTGGCTGAGCATGGTGGCATGTGCGGGGGAGCATATTGTCCCAACGTCTCATAGGTACAGCTCGAGTTTCTCTTCATTCACGCATAAATCTTTCGCCTTTTACTAAAGATTTCCGTGGAGGGGAACATTTACGAGTTTCTGGTATTTTTGGATGCCCTGCTCACAGCAGAGCTACATGCGTTTGTTAAAAAACAGAGGACTTTTTGCGGCTTGCTCCGAAAAGATATTTTTGCAAAAACAGTTTCCGCCCAGTTTCGAACTGGGGACCTTTCGCGTGTGAGGCGAACGTGATAACCACTACACTACGGAAACCTGCCGTCAGGTTGCAGACAGAAATCTTCTGGTGCACGCTTGTTAAAAAGCGTATAAAGGAAAAGAGAGCTGAACCCTCCTAGCATGGCCAAAAGTTTAAAGTTTCTGTCAAAACACCACCACTGTTTCTGCTCGGTTTCGAACCGAGGACCTTTCGCGTGTTAGGCGAACGTGATGACCACTACACTACAGAAACCTAATGGTCCTTTGCGTGTGCTTTTTCGAAGATGGCTCCGTCCCATAACCTGCCCTGCAAGCAGTGTGACAGTCTGTACATTCCACAAACAACAGAACAAACCTCATTCGGCATGGCAGTGTGCCTACAGCTCCTTGGTACGATGGCCTTCACCGGTCTCAAAAGTAAGGACTTTGTAGCGAATGTCAGCATGTATATTAAAAACACCTCCACTTGTTTCCGCCCAGTTTTGAACTGGGGACTTTTCGCGTGTAAAGCGAACGTGATAACCACTACACTACGGAAACTTCCGCTGGAGAGCAGTCCGACCTCTTCTAGCGTACGCTTGTTCAAAAGCGACTGAAACGATAGACTGCCCAGTGTTCTTAAAATGGCAAAAAGCAGCTATTTACAGGAAACCTCAATGGTCATTTGTTTTATTTTTGTCCTTTTCTAAAGAGTTTACGCTGCAAATCCCCCTGCAAGTGTACTGGCCTGCTCAACAGAAAACCACATAAGAAATTCTCGCCAACACTACCCACAGTTTCCGCCCAGTTTCAAACTGGGGACCTTTCGCGTGTGAGGCGAACGTGATAACCACTACACTACGGAAACCTGTCTTTCAGGGTGCAGACAGAAATCTTCTGGTGCACTCTTGTTAAAAAGCGTATAACGGTAAAGAGAGCTGAACCCTCCTGGCGTGGCAAACAGTTTAAAGTTTCTATCACAATCCCACCGCTGTTTCTGCTCGGTTTCGAAACGAGGACCTTTCGTGTGTTAGGCGAACGTGATGACCACTACACTACAGAATCCTCATGGTCCTTTGCATTTTTTTTTAAAAGAAAAGAAAAAGAGCTGGGTGGGAGGAGCCTGCACCAGACATTACCCTGGCTGAGCATGGTGGCATGTGCAGGGGAGCATATTGTCCCAACGTCTCATAGGTACAGCTCGAGTTTCTCTTCATTCACGCATAAATCTTTCGCCTTTTACTAAAGATTTCCGTGGAGGGGAACATTTACGAGTTTCTGGTATTTTTGAATGCCCTGCTCACAGCAGAGCTACATGCGTTTGTTAAAAAACAGAGGACTTTTTGCGGCTTGCTCCGAAAAGATATTTTTGCAAAAACCACCCACAGTTTCCAACTGGGGACCTTTCGCGTGTGAGGCGAACGTGATAACCACTACACTACGGAAACCTGTCTTTCAGGGTGCAGACAGAAATCTTCTGGTGCACTCTTGTTAAAAAGCGTATAACGGTAAAGAGAGCTGAACCCTCCTGGCGTGGCAAACAGTTTAAAGTTTCTATCACAATCCCACCGCTGTTTCTGCTCGGTTTCGAACCGAGGACCTTTCGCGTGTTAGGCGAACGTGATGACCACTACACTACAGAAACCTCATGGTCCTTTGCATTTTTTTTAAAAAAGAAAATAAAAAGAGCTGGGTGGGAGGAGCCTGCACCAGACATTACCCTGGCTGAGCATGGTGGCATGTGCGGGGGAGCATATTGTCCCAACGTCTCATAGGTACAGCTCGAGTTTCTCTTCATTCACGCATAAATCTTTCGCCTTTTACTAAAGATTTCCGTGGAGGGGAACATTTACGAGTTTCTGGTATTTTTGGATGCCCTGCTCACAGCAGAGCTACATGCGTTTGTTAAAAAACAGAGGACTTTTTGCGGCTTGCTCCGAAAAGATATTTTTGCGAAAACCACCCACAGTTTCCGCCCAGTTTCGAACTGGGGACCTTTCGCGTGTGAGGTGAACGTGATAACCACTACACTACGGAAACCTGCCGTCAGGTTGCAGACAGAAATCTTCTGGTGCACGCTTGTTAAAAAGCGTATAAAGGAAAAGAGAGCTGAACCCTCCTAGCATGGCCAAAAGTTTAACGTTTCTGTCAAAACACCACCACTGTTTCTGCTCGGTTTCAAACCGAGGACCTTTCGCGTGTTAGGCGAACGTGATGACCACTACACTACAGAAACCTAATGGTCCTTTGCGTGTGCTTTTTCGAAGATGGCTCCGTCCCATAACCTGCCCTGCAAGCAGTGTGACAGTCTGTACATTCCACAAACAACAGAACAAACCTCATTCGGCATGGCAGTGTGCCTACAGCTCCTTGGTACGATGGCCTTCACCGGTCTCAAAAGTAAGGACTTTGTAGCGAATGTCAACATGTATATTAAAAACACCTCCACTTGTTTCCGCCCAGTTTTGAACTGGGGACCTTTCGCGTGTAAAGCGAACGTGATAACCACTACACTACGGAAACTTCCGTTGGAGAGCAGTCCGACCTCTTCTAGCGTACGCTTGTTCAAAAGCGACTGAAACGATAGACTGCCCAGTGTTCTTAAAATGGCAAAAAGCAGCTATTTAAAAAAAAAAACGTTATTATGCTACAGGAAACCTCAATGGTCATTTGTTTTATTTTTGTCCTTTTCTAAAGAGTTTACGCTGCAAATCCCCCTGCAAGTGTACTGGCCTGCTCAACAGAAAACCACATAAGAAATTCTCGCCAACACTACCCACAGATTCCGCCCAGTTTCGAACTGGGGACCTTTCGCGTGTGAGGCGAACGTGATAACCACTACACTACGGAAACCTGTCTTTCAGGGTGCAGACAGAAATCTTCTGGTGCACTCTTGTTAAAAAGTGTATAACGGTAAAGAGAGCTGAACCCTCCTGGCGTGGCAAACAGTTTAAAGTTTCTATCACAATCCCACCGCTGTTTCTGCTCGGTTTCAAATCAAGGACCTTTCGCGTGTAAGGCGAACGTGATGACCACTACACTACAGAAACCTCATGGTCCTTTGCATTTTTTTTTAAAAAGAAAAGAAAAAGAGCTGGGTGGGAGGAGCCTGCACCAGACATTACCCTGGCTGAGCATGGTGGCATGTGCGGGGGAGCATATTGTCCCAACGTCTCATAGGTACAGCTCGAGTTTCTCTTCATTCACGCATAAATCTTTCGCCTTTTACTAAAGATTTCCGTGGAGGGGAACATTTACGAGTTTCTGGTATTTTTGGATGCCCTGCTCACAGCAGAGCTACATGCGTTTGTTAAAAAACAGAGGACTTTTTGCGGCTTGCTCCGAAAAGATATTTTTGCAAAAACAGTTTCCGCCCAGTTTCGAACTGGGGACCTTTCGCGTGTGAGGCGAACGTGATAACCACTACACTACGGAAACCTGCCGTCAGGTTGCAGACAGAAATCTTCTGGTGCACGCTTGTTAAAAAGCGTATAAAGGAAAAGAGAGCTGAACCCTCCTAGCATGGCCAAAAGTTTAAAGTTTCTGTCAAAACACCACCACTGTTTCTGCTCGGTTTCGAACCGAGGACCTTTCGCGTGTTAGGCGAACGTGATGACCACTACACTACAGAAACCTAATGGTCCTTTGC